>NC_089795.1:91894229-91951729 GCF_040412425.1 Macrobrachium rosenbergii | reverse complement strand
TAAATGTAAATATATATACTGAAAATATATATGTATATATATTTATAAAAGTTTGAATATATATTTCTAATATATATTTACAGTCACATCACTGTGGATTTTTTCACCATAATAATAATGATAATAATAATAATAATAATAATAATAATAATAATAATAATAATAATAATAATAATAATAATAATACGAACCAGAAATAACTCCTTAGAGAAGTAGGAAGCTATTAAAAAGCAAATATAAAGACAAGTAGAAAAAAGAAAAATAAAATATCTATAAGGTACATCTCTTAATCAAACCAAGAACCAAAAGAAGAGTAAAGAACAAAAAATACATTTATACAAAAATAACAGACAAAAATAACATAAAATCAATCTGATTACAAAGCTAAAACTCAATGAAAAAAAAAAGCCTTTATACGCCAGACATCAAGGAATGTCAAAGCGTTGTGGCCCCATCTAATATTTTCTTTTTATTTTTTATAATAAGCTGTGTGGGCATCCCGGTCAAAGCATGAGGGTATGCAGAAGGTCACATCGAATAAACCGAGGTCACGTTCTTTGCTCAACAGATTCATAGCTGCGTTTCGATTCCGTACCCAGGTCAGTAATGTTAAGGGCATGTCATGACATTTTGATTGTTGGTTTTGCGGTTCGCAGTTATTTTTGTTTCGTCATAAGGTATGTCTTCAGTTGAATTCTTTCTTTTTATGTTAGGAGGTTTAATATTCTGTTGGTATGGAATAATTACCTAATGGGTAAACAGTGTTATAGTATATATATATGTGTGTGTGCATACAAATGTTTAATTATTATGCACTGTATCTATCTATCTATATACATGTATATAATCATATATATGTCCATGTATAAATATTCATATATATATGTGTGTGTATATATACACACACACACACACACACACACACACACACACACATATATATATATATATATATATATATATATATATATATATATATAATAATTGTATATATATTATATAAATATACACACACAAAATAGAGCAATTCAAATCAAACCCAGAAAGATTAAAAATACACACACCACAGAACCACCACACAAATAAAAAAAGATGAAACGAGAAACATCACTAAAATAAAAAAAAATAAAAAATAAACAAACAAAATAAGATGAGAGAGAGTAAAGATATCTCTATCTCGCGACTAAGAAGGAGTAAACACCTTTTAATGATTGCTCGACAAACGACAAACGACGATCAGGCGGGCTGGAAACTGGAAACAGTTACTGGAAACACCTGAAGCTTAAATTAGAGGAGGTAATTGATGAGATTATAAGAGGGGACGAGAGATCATTTTCAGGCTCGTCTCACACTGTCGGTAAAGACGTGGGCCACCATTTTGGAAAGTTTCCAAGGCGGAACTGTCACGTGGTACTTGAGATGGAAGATGGTGTAGAGAGAGAGAGAGAGAGAGAGAGAGAGAGAGAGAGAGAGAGAGAGAGAGAGACTACGCTATTGTTGTTTATGTGGAGAGAGAGAGAGAGAGAGAGAGAGAGAGAGAGAGAGAGAGAGAGAGAGAGAGAGAGAGAGACTAAGCTATTGTTGTTTATGTGAGAGAGAGAGAGAGAGAGAGAGAGAGAGAGAGAGAGAGAGAGAGAGAGAGAGAGCTGTCTGTTTTCAGATTTCCTATTCCTGGTCAAAGGATTTGGCTGCACAATTTCATTCTCATGCATATCTACTGAAAATACAAATATATAATGTGTGTTATCGGGTATATACAAGGCACAATACGAGGTTAAAACGGCCCATGAAAACTGTTTTCACGACAAAACCCTAAATTTTAATTAACAACCGTAATCCTGATCACCTAAATATTAGCGAAAGAACAGATCCCCATAAATAAAATCAAACAGAACATGAAAGTGATTCGACAAAGGATACAAGAATAGAATGATATCGAAAATCTTGATACAAACTAAAAGCTCTGCAATACACATGCTAGGAGGATATAGCCTCGGCTCTTCTCAGAGCAGAGGAGGTCCTAGTGGCCTCTCTCTCTCTCTCTCTCTCTCTCTCTCTCTCTCTCTCTCTCTCTCTCTTCTTCTTCCCTGTGCCGTGCCAGAATACCTGACCTTACACAACAATCTGCTTAGTAGGTAGATTGACCCACGAGTTTTGGCTTTCCTAGGGAGTTTGCGCGACTTCACTTATTCACAAGTGCGTATATATTGCATTGGGGTTAGGTTGTATAATATATAAACTTTATCTATATATATAAACATTATATATATAATATATAAATATATATATTTACATATACTTACATATTATAACTGTAATGACTACAATGCTCTCTTAGCTTCTCGACCAATAGATTCTGTATGTATATTTTTGTATATGTATACACATTCTGACCATAATACATATATGCATGCTTGTGAATATGTATGTTTGTATGTGTGTATATATGCTCATATATATACATATATATATACATATATATATATATACATTGATATATATATATATATATATATATATATATATATATATATATATATATATATATAGAGAGAGAGAGAGAGAGAGAGAGAGAGAGAGAGAGAGAGAGAGTGTTACCCTATGCTCTACGAATCTTATCTACATTCCAGAGATACTATGGAGTCCTCATATTGATTTAAGTAATTATAGTAAACAACGCTGAGTCATGAACCACCTCTCTCTCTCTCTCTCTCAAAGGCATACCATTCACCACAATCCGCGATGCAGAAAACAAGTGATGACAGGCATCCGTAACCGTGACGGAGTCTTAGTCCTCAACAGTTTTTATCAGTTTTCTGTAAAAAAAAAAAAAACTATTGTGCCGGCTTTGTCTGTCCGTCTGCACTTTATTCTGTCCGCACTTTTCCTGTCCGCCCTCACTGAGGCTAGAGGGCTGCAAATTGGTATGTTGCTCATCCACCCTCCAATCATCAAACATACCAAATTGCAGCCCTCTAGCCTTAGTAGTTTTCATTTGATTTAAGGTTAACGTTAGCCATAATCGTGCTTCTGGAAACGGTATAGGATAGGCCACCCCCAGGCCGTGGTTAAAGTTTCATGGGCCGCGGCTCATGCAGCATTATACCGCGACCACCGAAAGAGAAATATACATATAGCCTATACACACATGTATATATATACATACATATATATATATATATATATATATATATATATATATATATATATATATATATATATATATATATATATATATATATATATATATATATATGGATGTACAAATGCATACTCCAGAATGACCTCTTTCAATTTCGGTTCGATTAAATAAACAGTTTGTATATATGATCATGATGCAATAACTGGTCTATTAATGTATGAATTTCATATTCTTCAAATACTTATCCAGATTATCCTAATATCGATTTTTCTTCCAAACCAATGAAAAAAATCAAAATACTTTTCTTTTCATTGCCAGTGACCATGCAAGTTGTCACGCCAGGTAAACACTTCACCTCGTGAATAACTGAATCACGAAAGTATGGAACGTGATGAATATATAAATAAAGGCCATGTCGTATGAAATAGCTGAAAGTAACTCGGCGATCTCGTGCAACTAATCAAGGACAATCGCCCTCCAGGAATCGGCTCTCAACTGGGCTTCCGTAGGGGAAGTACGGTAGATACACCACGAGCTGGAATTGCAAATATGAAACGGCAAGAAGAAGAGTGACAGACAGAACAGGATGTCGTTGCGACACGGTTACTTTTTATACCTCCTCCTCCTCCTCCTCCTCCTCCTTCTTCTTCTTCTTCTTCTTTTCTTCTTCTTCTTCTTCTTCTTCTTCTTTATTAGATTCGTGTGAACTAAGGTGCCCTTGGGTAGGTAGAATTTGACGGAAGGAGAAAAACTTGCCATTCTTTCCCTCAGAAGTTCTCACTTGTTTACCGTTTAGATGAATTCCTGCTGCTCGCTGAACCTCCGCCTTCCCTCTCTCTCTCTCTCTCTCTCTCTCTCTCTCTCTCTCTCTCTCTCTCTCTCTCTCTCTCTCTCTCTCTCGTCTGTAAACATACACCAAAAAGACTGACAGACACACATATATATATACTCATATATATATACACCAATGGAGATGAAGAATCATTCATAAAAACGAAAATAAAAAAGAGAAAATACAATGAATTTAAAACCATGAAGACACAAGAAACAAGCTTATAATGAACGTAATGTTGAGCTTGATAATGATAATGAAGAAAATAAATAACATTGTCTAAAAATGAAATAATTAGGAGGTAAATGGCGCTTATGTTACCCAAGGCCTTAGACAATAAAACAGTGGTTCCTAAAGGGTGCGAGGATGCCTATGAATAATTATAGCAAAATATATTTTTATATACGCATGTTTTTTTCTGCAAAACAATAAAAATAAAATAAAATAAAATAAAATTGTGAGCTTTGTGAATGAAGATAAAAAAAAATGCGGTTTTGTTTTTAATACACATCATCTCAACTTTGTATTTTATCTTTTTAAATTTTTTTTATTTCAGCAATTCAGGGCGTGCGAGAACTGACTGCTGATTGGAAAGGGGTGCATACATTGATAAAGGTTAAGAACCGCTGCAATAACGGAAAGAAAGAAGCATACGTGTGAGAGAGAGACAGGCAACGAGAGACAGGGGATGAGACAGTGAGAGAAAGAGATTCCCCAAACCTGTTCGACAAAGGAGGCTAAACAAATCACGTATCTCGAAGCGGTAGAAAGTATGCCCAATATATTTGCCGATATCAAACAGTTCGTATTTGCTGGGGAAAGGCTCAACGCAATTGCAGACTCCAAGAGACTCATAAGAATTATAAAAATGTTTAGGTTTTCAGATAATTATTCAATATCCTATTTTCGCCTTTTTAGTTTTCTGTGAAAGAAAACTTTTGTGCCGGTTTTGTCTGTCCGTCCGCACTTTTTCTGTCCACATTTTTTCTGTCCACATTTTTTCTGTCCACACTTTTTCTGTCCGCACTTTTTTCTGTCCGCCCTCAGATCTTAAAAACTACTTGAGGCTAGAGGGATGCAAATTGGTATCTTGATCATCCACCCTCCAATCATCAAATATACCAAATTACAGCCCTCTAGCCTCGGTAATTTTTATTTTATTTAAGGTTAAAGTTAGCCACAATTGTACATCTGGCAACGATATAGGATAGGCCACCACCGTGCCGCGGTTAGAGTTTCATGGGTCGCAGCTAATACAGCATTATACCAAGACCACCGAAATATAGATCTACTTTCGGTGGCCTTGATTATAAGCTGTAGCGGTTGTACAGAAAACTCGAGTGAGCCGAAGAAACTCCGGCGCATTTTTTCCTTTTTTTTTTTCTTACGAAATTACCGAGGGACTAATTCAAAATAAAGATTAAATACGAAGCTAAGAAATTACTGAATATATCTTATTAAAAATAAAAAATAATAAATTATAAAATAGCAGAGGAAACTAAACAAGTTTCAACTTCAATAAATGACAGTTTCCAAAAGAATTCTTTTCTATGTATTGTACCCAAATCGTCAAAAAACACGGTGACAACTCACAGAGCTTGTATGAAGGTACCTTCATCTACATACTGCATAAGGTACCTTCATCTATATGCTGTAAGAGTGTACCTTCATCTACAAATTGTAAAAGGTACCTTCATCTACAAATTGTAAAAAGGTACCTTTATCTACATAGTGTATGAGAGCACCTTTTTACATGCTGTATGAAGGTACCTTTTTCTACATGCTGTATGAAGGTACCTTTTTCTACATGCTGCATGGAGGTACCTTTTTCTACATGCTGTATGAAGGTACCTTCATCTACATCCTGTATGAAGGTACCTTCATCTACAAATATTAAAAAGGTACCTTTATCTACATAGTGTATGAAGGTACCTTCATCTACATCCTGTATGAAGGTACTTTCGTCTACATGCTGTATGAAGGTACCGTTATCTACATAATGTAGGAAGGTACCTTCATCTACACATACCTTCTCTACATATGAAGGTACTTCATCTCATCTACTATCATCTACATACTGTATGAAAGTACCTTCAACTACAGACTGTATGAAGGTACGTTCATCAAAGTGAGAATTTTTCTCATGGAAGGAGATGAAACTCAGGAAATCAGTAAGAGAGAGAGAGAGAGAGAGAGAGAGAGAGAGAGAGAGAGAGAGAGAGAGAGAGAGTGACACTAAATGGAATAAAGAGACAAGACTACGAAGTGAGAGGAAGGGGTTGTCTCGGAGTTAGGGGAGGAGGGGGGATAGGGAGGAGGAGGAGGAGGGGGGAGGAGGACAGGAGGAAGGAGGGGAGGAGGAGGAGGAGGAGGAGGAGGAGGAGGAGGAGGGCCCGTTTCACCTGGCCTGCAGCGCTGTAGAAACTGAGTCAGTCGGCCTACATTCCATGCCAGACACAGTGGCAGCCGCCAGCCGCCAGCCGCCAAACAGGCATCAGCCTGGTCTGTGTGCTACTCCTACTTGCTACTGCTATCAGCTGTTGCTTCTGCATCTACTGTTACTTCTACTGTCATTCTATCTACTTCTGTAACTCGGTTTTTGTTCTTGGGCTACTACCATTACAGTTTTTTTCTGGTACAATGCAAGCTATATCTTTCATATGAACTGTATACTTGCTGCTGCTACTAACTACTGCTGCTATTACTATCAGCTGTTGATTCTACATCTCCTGTCACTTCTACTATCATGCTATCTACTTCTGGAACTCTGCTTTTGTTCCTGTGCTACTATCATCAGTTTTTGCCTGATACAGCGCAAACTGTATCTTTCACATGAACAGTACTACTACTAACCACTGATGCTACTGCTATCAGCTGTTGCTTCTACATCTGCTGTTACTTCTGCTGTCATTCTATCTACTCCTGTAACCCAGCTTTTGTTCTTGTGTTACTATCATCACAGTTTTTTCTGACACAGTGCAAACTGTATCTTTCACATGAACAGATGGCAATAAAAAAAAATGGAAAACAACAATGAAATATTATCTGTTCATGTCGCTACTGCCATCACTATTAATATTCTTTTATTGCTAAAGCAACTGCTATCAGTAATAGTCACTAACAATTCCTCATACTTTTACTGTTATCCTGACTAGCATTCATACAGCATTTTCTAAAATGATAGTCATATACTTGCATTTTTACAGTCATCACTGCCTGCATTGTTATAAGCATCCACTGGTATTTATATAGTGATGCTTAATATTACTTCACATTGAGATAATTCTAATTGAACTGAATATAGAATTTAGGCCAAAGGTCAAGCACTGGGACCAATGAGGTCATTCAACTCTGAAACGGAAACTGACAGTAAAAGGTTTGAAAGGTGTAACAGGAGGAAAACCTCAAAGCAGTTGCACTATGAACCAATTGTTAGGAGAGGGTTGAGGGAGGTAAGATGGAAGAAAGAGAATATGAAAGGAGGTACAGTAAAAGGAACGCAAGGGGTTGCAGCTAGGGGTCGAAGGCACGCTGCAAAGAACCTTAAGTAATGCCTACACTGCACCGCATGAGGTGGACTGATGGCACTACCCCCAACGGGGACTTTCAATACTGGGAGAAGGAATGCGAAGGAAGTAAGAATGTAGATGTAAGAATGTGAGGGGTGGAAACAGTAAGAATGCAATGACGTGAGAAAAAGCAAGAGTACAAGAAGAAGAGGAGAGTAAGAATGTGCAAGTGATAAGCAGGGTTAAAAATGGAAGATAAGTAAGACTGTAAGAGAAGGTGAATACAAATCATAACCGCCAAGCATACGTTATTGAGGAAATACATAAAAAGAGAGAGAGAGAGAAGGGTGTTTTTATTTGACAATGCTTCTTAGCTACTAGATCTTGAATGCTTGGATGAATGTTAAGTGAATAATGAATATAATTAGATTATTTTTAATTTTCCCTAGAGCATGCGGTCCCCTCCCCCTCCTGGAAAATGCTGATGCCCCCTAGGGGGGGGGGCGCCCACCAGGTTAAGAACCACTGGGGTAAGGTGAGTGATTGTTCGTCTTGGCCAAATATTCATCAGAAGAAAGATTTCTTCCATTTTCGTTTTATTGCCGCTTCATTGAACAAGTATTTCTTAGGAAACATGAAATGAAAGTCGTACGTAAACGCATCAGGCATTGCAAGGATTGCAAGCAAGAGAAAGCACGCCTGAAAAGCATCGTAAAGATGGAAATTTTTTTTTATAACTGGTCGCCAATAAGCATACCTGTGGTCAATCATGGATAACGATCAAATGGTGGAGAGAGAGAGAGAGAGAGAGAGAGAGAGAGAGAGAGAGAGAGAGAGAGAGAGAAACATTTCTAAATTTGGCTAATTTTCGACTTGTCAATAAATATTTCCTCACATCCCTTTTGTGCAATTGCACATTACGAATAAAAAAATAAAGTCAATCTGGTTCCTAGCAACAAACAGAAACCATAGGTTCCCTGGCCTGTTCAATTACTTTTACTTCTATTGTAAGTGAACTATTGTAAGTGAACACTTATATCCACTTAGGTGTATCCTAGACAATTAAATCAGAGTTAATAATTGCCGCAACTAAGGTGCATATTGATTAAAATATTGCAGCATGCAATTTTGTTAAAGTATTCTTTTACATTCAGCAACAACAGGTCGAATAAATTCATTAACTGGCAACAATCTCACGTGTCTTAGACCTTTCATTTATCTAATTACCAATTTATTTATTTATGTATTGATTTAATTTATTTATTTACCTGAAACTTGGTTTTGTTATTCAATCTTTTAATTACGCTTTCAGAAGTCTCTTTCAAATTCATTTGATGTTTTACTTTTTTTTTTTATTTTATAGGCCTGATCATATATAAGTTTAAATGCACACACAATACACACACACAAGCAAATATATACATACATATATACACATATATATATATATATATATATATATATATATATATATATATATATATATATATATATATATATATATATATATATATATATATATATATACTATATATATATATATATATATATATATATATATATATATATATATATATATATATATATATATATATATATATATATTTAAGGTTAAAGTTAGCCATAGTCGTGCTTCTGGCAACGATTTAGGCCAGGCCACCACCGGGCAGTGGTTAAAGTCTCATGGGCCATGACTCATACAGCATTATACAGAGACCACCGAAAGATAGATCTATTTTCATGGCCAGTTTCTTTGTATAATCGCTTATTTTAATGGACGAGATTATATCAGTTCATTATGATTAATAATAATAATGCTAATAATAATAATAATAATAATAATAATAATAATAATAATAATAATAATAATAATAATAATAATAATACATTTGATTTAATCAAATTTCAGAGACTAATTAATTTGTTTAGTTTTTCATTTATACACTTAAGAAAATCATGTGGCCAGTCCATCATCCACCTTGAATCTCAATCTCTCTCTCTCTCTCTCTCTCTCTCTCTCTCTCTCTCTCTCTCTATATATATATATATATATATATATATATATATATATATATTACTGCAAACACGCACGTACACCATAATGATTTTAGTAAAATCACATTCTCTCTCTCTCTCGCTCTCTCTCTCAAACGCATCCAGACACGGTAGTCTAGAAGCCAACATTCATAAATCAGTACTGAATAATGATGTCAATAACAACATTCATCTCTCTCTACTGAATAATCTCTCTCTCTCTCTCTCTCTCTCTCTCTCTCTCTCTCTCTCACACACAGCTTCGTGGTTGACATGCTAGTCCGCCGCTCGGGAAAGCCGAGACCAAAAACTTTCTCTCTCTCGGCTTATCGGTTCTTTGGACCCAGCCGGTACCTTTTTTTTTTCTTTTTTTTTTTTGTCGTTGCCTTTTATCGCTTTTTTTTTGTACTCCTTTGTTCGGCTGCTGTTGTTTTTTGCTGTTGTTTTTTTCTATATTTTTTTTTTGCCGTAGATGTTTTTGCTGCCGTAGTTTTTATTTGTGACTACGTGATTTTTTTTTTTAGAATAATATGATTCTATTTGTAATTTTGTTATTTTTCTCATTCTGTTTTTTTTATGACGGATACAAGAATTCGTTCTCTCTCTCTCTCTCTCTCTCTCTCTCTCTCTCTCTCTCTCTCTCTCTCTCTCTCTCTCAGCAAATCCCTCACCAATCTACCAGAATCATTTCCATAACAGTGACACTAAAATACATATTTCTGAATAGGGATGAATACTGTCATTCATTCTTTGATGCATGCATGAATACGTGAAAACATACATACATACATAATACATGAATACATAAATTACATAAATTATGAACTATACGAAGGATGCTAATGTTATGACAGAGTTACTGTAACAAAGAAAAATCACATTAACTCATGAATACATACATACATACATAATACATGAATACATAAATTACATAAATTATGAACTATAAGAAGGATGCTAATGTTATGACAGAGTTACTGTAACAAAGAAAAATCACATTAACTCAATATTACTAATAGACAAATTATATTAAAAAAATAGGAATTAAAATTTCGAGGAAAATTAAGAAACGCAAAAATGAAACACCCGTTAGAGGAGACGGACGATGCTACGTGGTGAAGATTCACTTTTTATAAGATGACTCGGCAAAAAAAAAAAAAGAGAGAGGGGACAAGAAAGGATGTCAGAGAATGTTTGGAGAGAGAGAGAGAGAGAGAGAGAGAGAGAGAGAGAGAGAGAGAGAGAGAGAGAGAGAGAGAAAATAGTCTCTCCCTGACTCTCTTTTTCTCACGACCGTTTAACCGCGATTTCTTATAAAAATATATAAATATATAGATATTTATATATACAGATAGCTATCTATCTATCTATTCTATACAGATATAAATAAAATACTTTTTTACACATAAAGATACTTTATATATAAAATAATATAAAATACTACACACACACATATATACAGGTGTATATATATACATACATATATATATATATATATATATATATATATATATATATATATATATATATATATATATATATATATATATATATATATATATATATATAATTCAAATGTTCATTAGTGTTCAGAATAATGCTTGTCCAGACACCAGTCTAGACTTCCCCCTGTCCCCCTGACTCCTACCTGGAAGGAACTCCTGCCCAGGTAAAGATAGGGGAATTCCAAAAGTCCTTTTCCTAGTAGGGGCTGGTCCAACTGGTCTCTTCTCTCAGCATTTATTTCAACCAGATATCGAAGGAATTTCCGCCCTCCCCGACACCAGTTAATGGATTCCAGCTTATGAAGGAATTTATTCATGATTAAAACTGGATACAAAATGCCATTTTATTTTTTGCTTAAGTTTCTTCCTGTTGTCAGCAAGGATTTTGGGACTGTGGTGCAAGCCTCCCAACCTTTACCACTGTAGGTGACACCCACCAAATTCGACAGTCTACCAGGTACGTGGTTTAATGGTTAGATCAACTCTAGCATAATAGGATATTATGGTATAAACCATTATATTGAACACTCACCCACTAGACAATTAGATAAAATAAGTTAAAACGAATCAAATAAACTGAAATGAACCAACTAGCTGATAAATACAAGGATCTTGTCTTCGTGTTCAAACAGATTTCTCAACGTTTTGTGGAAACAGACCACTGTTGCTGGACTAAAAGAAGGAACAAACAATTATGTTGAGACAAAAGAAGGAGCCAGTGTTTCTAAAACAAAGACAGGAAATGCAAGCATCCAGAAAAAGAAAGGTACAGTGACCATGTCTGGAGAAAGATAAGGAAAAACGACTATTTATTTTACGGAGAAAGAGGAAATAGGGACAATGAAGAAACGGTCGAAAATATATTAAGGCAAAAAACAAACAAAAACAAAATTATATTTCTAGTTAAAGAAAGATATACAAAATGTACTTCCAAAGAAAAAGCAGGAAATAAAGAAATTCCTGGCAAAATAAAAAAACATTTCCGGAAAAAGGAAAACCAAAAATGGAATTCAAGGATAGCAAAATATATATTTCCAGGCAAAGCGAAAAACAAAAAAAACATTTCCAGGCAAATGTTTTCAAACATATATTTCCAGGCAAAAGAAAAAACGAAAAATGTATATCCATGGAAAACAGGAAGCAAAATATATATATATTTCCAGTCAATGAAACAAATTTGATTCCAGGATAAGAAAAATGTATTTCAGTCAAGGCAGGAAAAAATATTTCCAGGCAAAGGAAAAAAAATATATGTTTCCAAGGAAATTAAGAAAGAGATATTGTCAAGAAAAGAAGAAACAAAATCATGTTTCCAGGCAACGGAAAAAACTAAAATATATTCCCAATAAAAGAAAGAAAAAGAAGAAGCAAAATCATATTTTCCAGCCAAGGAAAAAACAAAAATATCTTTCCAAGGAAATTAGGGAAGAAAATTTTTCCAGGTATAGAAGAAACAAAATCATATTTCCAGCAGAAGAAAAAAAAAAATATATTTCCCAGGAAATTAGGGAAGATCCCTCGTTCTCAGATGGCAGCAGAAAAAAATTTCCAGGCAAGTGGGCTGTTCTCAGATGGCAGAGAAATTAGCTTTGTCTCTGTCTCTGTCTGTCTTTTTTCCTGCTCTGTAGTTTAATTATACACACACACACACACACACACACACACACACACACACACATACACACACACATATATATATATATATATATATATATATATATATATATATATATATATACATATCTAGCTTTAACTTTTAACACAGGTATATTTACTCAAAGTTATTGTTGGAATTCTCTCTCTCTCTCTCTCTCTCTCTCTCTCTCTCTCTCTCTCTCTCTCTCTCTTTAATAAATAACTGTTCTCGTTCTATAAATTGCTCTATATCAGCTTTAACTTTTTTTAACCACAGTTTTATCAGCTAAACAGTTCTCTCTCTTCTCTCTCTCTCTCTCTCTCTCTCTTAAATAACTGTTCTCTCTCTCTCTCTCTCTCTCTCTCTCTTGGAGGAAAGAAAAGAAGAGAGGGGAGGAGGAGGAGGAGGAGGAGGAGGAGGAGGAGGAGGAGGAGGAGGAGGAGGAGGAGGAGGAGGAGGAGGAGGAGGAGGAGGAGGAGGCCTTTCTTAATCATACATGTTATCCGCTCTCTCCTTCCTCCTGATAAGGATGTGGTGAGGAACCCAGTCCCCCACCTATCCCCCACAATCCCAGTCCCCCCGGCCAAACCAGCCACCGCCGTCTTGTGACGTCGAAGCTGAGAGAGAGAGAGAGAGAGAGAGAGAGAGAGAGAGAGAGAGAGAGAGAGAGAGAGAGAGAGAGAACCTCCCACTAGAAGGATTCGTTGACCGACGCTGGAGGAGTTGTACATATTTGCTTGTGTAGGAGAAAGTACAGAGAGAGAGAGAGAGAGAGAGAGAGAGAGAGAGAGAGAGAGAGAGAGAGAGAGAGAGAGAGAGAGAGAGAGAGGCAGAGGCAAGGAGATGGAGCATAAGAAAGGAGAAAGAGAAGTATACGAGAGAAAGATATATTCTGAGAGAGAGAGAGAGAGAGAGAGAGAGAGAGAGAGAGAGAGAGAGAGAGAGAGAGAGAGAGAAGGGGTTTTAGGTGCTCGAAATGAATCAACAGCACTCTTCATTTCCTCCTGTCTACCGTCTCATCCACCTCATGCACGCTCTCTCTCTCTCTCTCTCTCTCTCTCTCTCTCTCTCTCTCTCTCTCTCTCTCAGCCGCGACTAGGAGAAAGTAAAAACTGAACCCAGACGATTCAAACGGATGAAGAACAAAAATAAAAAGAAAAGGAAAAGACGAGTTAACACAAACGCACGCGCGCACACACACACACACACACACACACACACACACACACACACACACACACACACACACACACCAATCAAAAAGGTCGTTCACTCCGAGACTTGAAAAAATAAATAAAAAATAACAAAACAAATTAATAAAAAACCTTTTCTGAGGAGTTTTTATGATTTGGTGAACTTAAGTGACTGGGATTTGCTGATTATATTTTAGTAATATCATTCGAGGATGTCGTTTTGTATTGAGAGATTTCAGTGCCTCTGTCTTGACCTATTTTACTTTCCTCAACTTCTCTCTCTCTCTCTCTCTCTCTCTCTCTCTCTCTCTCTCTCTCTCTCTCTCTCTCTCTCAATATATGTCCTCCTCTGGCACACCTCTCTCTCTCTCTCTCTCTCTCTCTCTCTCTCTCTCTCTCTCTCTCTCACAAGATATAGCCTTCTCTATCATATCTTCTCTATTTCTTGGGTTCATCTCTCTCTCTCTCTCTCTCTCTCTCTCTCTCTCTCTCTCAATATATGTCCTCCTCTGGCACATCATCTCTCTCTCTCTCTCTCTCTCTCTCTCTCTCTCTCTCTCTCTCTCTCTCTCTCTCTCTCTCTCTCTCAGGGGAGTTTTAGCTCTTCAATATTTTGTGTGAAGATTTGGTTGAATTTTTTCTGTTATTTAAATAGATTAGACGAAGAGAACACAGTACCACTGAGTAAAATTCTCTCCCAGATTTAAAGGAAAATGAAAAAAAAGAGAGAAAGAGAAAGGGGTTTCGAGGGATAGGGAGGGAGATAAATAATTACAAATCATGGTAAGCCCAACGAGTCTAACCAGAGTAGTAGACTGTAGGAAACTAACGTTATAAGGGGTTACTTTCGTATTTATTTTTAAAACTTCCGAATATCAGTTCCTCACTCTTGTCAACAGAATAACGAATATAATTAGAGAATTTTAAATTTTTCCCCAGGGCTCGAGCCTCCCCAAGAAATTGCTGACACGCCCCCAAAGGGTGAGAATCACTGCCTTAGTGTACGAAAGATAAAATACGAATGATAAACACTAAACAAACAAACGAACTGGGGCTCAGGCGTGTTTAGAAAACGCTTAGTGACACTGAGAGAGCAATCAATGGCAACCTCGGGAGAAACTAGTCCGAGAAAAAAATAAATAAAAAAAAGATAAATCTATTTTTATCCAAATCACTTTGTTACTGGGCGGCATTGAATTGAACTTTTGAGAAGTGAATTGAATTCTTTCCCAAAGTCATCTATTCTAAACACACACAAAGGCTTTCGCGGAGTGTGGTTAAGTCAATGAAACGTCAAATTAGATAATTTCATTCCCAGAGAATTACTTTAGAATTTGTAGAGTCAAAGACGCCATTGAGAACCATTTTAAAGGTTTTTTATATAGGAAGTCACGATGCCTGTTATCTGAACGTAATTATTTATTTTTATGAAAAAAATATTCATTTTTGAGTCTTCACAGTCCAAGGTCCTCCTTTTCTCTCTCTCTCTCTCTCTCTCTCTCTCTCTCTCTCTCTCTCTCTCAGGGAAGTTTTAACTATCTCAGATGTCAATTATATAGAGAATTATTTAACAATTCTCCTGCCAGTTTGAGTAAGGAATTTGTTGTCTCTTAAACTGAAGAGAATCTTTCTCATACAAGTAAAAAATGCTCCGAAGTTTCTTCGGCGCAGTCGAGTTTTCTGTATGGCGTATAATCAAGGCCACCGAAAATAGATCTATCTTTCGGTGGTCTCCGTATAATGTTGTATGAGACTTTAACCACGGCCCGGTGGTGACCTATCCTCTGTCCTTGACAAACACACGATTATGGCTAACTTTAGCCTTAAATAAAATAAAAAAAAATTACTGAGGCTAGAGGGCTGCAGTTTGGTATGTTTGATGATTGGAGGGTAGATGACCGACACACAAATTTGTAGCCCTATAGCCTCAGTAGTTTTTAAGATCTGAGGGCGGACAGGAAAAGTGCGGACATAAAAATGCGAACAGATAAAAGTGCGGACAGAAAAAAGTGCGGGCAGAACAAGTGCGGACCGAAAAAAGTGCGGACATAAAAAGTGCGGAGAGAAAAAAGTGCGGAGAGAAAAACTGCGGACTGAAAAAGCTGCGGACAGAAAAAGTGCGAAGAAAAAAAAAGTGCGGACAGAAAAAGTGCAGACAGAAAAAATTGCGGACAGAAAAAGTGCGGACAGAAAAAAGTGTGGACAGGCAAACAAACCCGACACAATAGTTTTCTTTTCAGAAAACTAAAAAGTCAAAAAAAAGAGAAAAAAGTTAGAATAAAAAAAAAAGGCAGGTCATGCAACGTAACAGAAAACATTACGTCACAAGCAAAAAAAAAACACGCATGACGGAGAATTTAGAGGGAGGGAGGAGGGAGGGAGGGAGGGAAATTATGAGGAAATAATAATAAATATAAAACATATGAGCCATTTTTTGTTCCGGATCGTTACTCGTTGTTGACGATTGACGAGAGAGAAAGTTTTTTTTTTTTTTTTTTTTTTGCTGAATCTGGTTCGTCACGTCTCATTACGTCGATTGAACGAGGGTAAAAAAAAATATCTCCTGTCTTACTCAAGAGAGAGAGAGAGAGAGAGAGAGAGAGAGAGAGAGAGAGAGAGAGAGAGAGAGAGAGAGAGAGAGAGATTATTCCATCTCTTAAAATAGAGAGAAACAAGAAACAATATTCATTCTCTCTCTCTCTCTCTCTCTCTCTCTCTCTCTCTCTCTCTCTCTCTCAAGAAAGAAGGAATAGAAAGATATAATATATATATATATATATATATATATATATATATATATATATATATATATATATATATATATATATAGAGAGAGAGAGAGAGAGAGAGAGAGAGAGAGAGAGAGAGAGAGAGAGAGAGACTATTTAATATCTTAAAATAGAGAGAAAGAGAGAAACAATATTCATTCATTCTCTCTCTCTCTCTCTCAAAAAAAAAAAAAAAAATATATAAGATATATATATATATATATATATATATATATATATATATATATATATATATATATATATATATATATATAGAGAGAGAGAGAGAGAGAGAGAGAGAGAGAGAGAGAGAGAGAGAATATTCAACTCGAAACTGTTGGAAACATGAAGGGAAAGGCATAAGAAGTGGATGGACAGATAAAGTGCAAAGGGTATTAGAAAGAAAGGCCTCAACAGCACATCCCGGAAACGAAAGAGAATGCAATCAAAGCAGAGTTGAGGGGCGCACTGTGTGTGTGTGTGAGTTTACGTGTTAACGCATATGCATGCACATGTGTATGTACTGACATGACCACATAGGCCATTCAGATAGGAAATCTCTAACCAGGGCTTAACCCGGGAGAAACCAGGCGAACTTGAAAATGAAACCACTGGAGCTTTCGTGGTAGACAGGACTAACAACCCGGCCCACTTCCCCCGGGGTGAAACCTCTGGGGTGGTGGGGGGGTGGGGAGGTAGGTGGAAGAAACGGATGCCGATCTCTTGGGGAGAGAGAGAGAGAGAGAGAGAGAGAGAGAGAGAGAGAACTTTCAGTCTCTTAAAAAGAAAGAGTGAGAAAAAGAGATAGTAGAGAGAGAGAGAGAGAGAGAGAGAGAGAGAGAGAGAGAGAAGATAGATATATAATATATATATATATATATATATATATATATATATATATATATATATATATATATATATATATATATATATAAACACGTAGAATAAAAGCGATAAAAATATAATACAGTAGAATAATGTAAAAAAATATATATCTATATATGAAAGGAAGATAAAAATAAAATAATACAGAAGAAAAAAAAAAAAAATTAGAGAGAGAGAGAGAGAGAGAGAGAGAGAGAGAGAGAGAGAGAGAGAAGATGACTGACAGGTATGACAGGTCTTTCATCATCATCATCAACATCATGCACTATATCCACAGCAAAAGGTCACGGGTTCGATCTCCGAGCGGGATGGAAAACATTAGACTACATTTTGTTAAAGCCTATTGTGCCTCTTTTGAGCTAAAAGTAGTGAATCGACTGCTGTGGGTCGCAGCCGGCTAAAGAAGTCATCTAATGAATTAGTCTTTGTTGGTCGAACCGAGTCCAGAGGTCCACATAAGGTATTTTCTCGGGATCGGCAACTTTCTACGTGAAGTCGACTATGTCTATATCAGCTACAAAATGTCTCTCTCTCTCTCTCTCTCTCTCTCTCTCTCTCTCTCTCTCTCTCTCTCTCTCTTTCTTTATGTATATATATGTGTGTTTGTGTTATGTATATATGTATTGTGTATTTATATATGTATGTATACATATACTGTGTATATATATATATATATATATATATATATATATATATATATATATATATATATATATATATATATATATATATATATATATATATATATATATATATATATATATATATATATATATATTTACATATATATCTACATATATATAATGTATATATATGCATATATGCATATGCATATATATAAATATAAATATATATTTATACATTGATGCATATATATATATATATATATATATATATATATATATATATATATATATATATATATATATGTATATATGTATATAAAAAAAGTATACCTTAGTTTTACCAGTATAATATATATATATATATATATATATATATATATATATATATATATATATATATATATATATATATAATGTATGTGCGTGCGTATGTGTAAAAGCCATTGCAGAAGAATGATAATGTCTAACAATGTACAACATTGCGACAGAGAATAAATGGCGCCAGTCGAAGAACGGAAAAAGAAGAGAAAAATAATAATCAAGATCTAAAGAAAAAAAATCTTTCATAACATAAATTAAAATCTTCAAAATAGGAAAGTTTAAACATGCATAAAAATGAATAATGGAGTATTGCATTAAATTATCAGAAGAAACTCGATACATATCGCAATCAAGTTTCCTGTACAGCGTATATATAATCAAGGCCACCGAAAATAGATCTATCTTTCGGTGGTCTCGGCATAATGTTGCATGAGCCGCGGCCCGAGAAACTTTAACCACGGCCCGGTGGTAGCCTGTCCTATGTCGTTGTCAGAAGCGCGATTATGGCTAAATTTAACCTTAAATAAAATGAAAACTACTGAGGCTAGAGGGCTGCAATTTGGTATGTTTGATGATTGGAGGGTGGATGATCAACATACAAATTTGCAGCCCTCTAGCCTCAGTAGTTTTTAAGATCTGAGGGAGGACAGAAAAGTGCGGACAGAAAAAAGTGCGGACAGATAAAGTGCGGACAGAAAAAAGTGAGGACAGTAAAAAGTGCGGACAGAAAAAAGCGCTGACACAAAAAGTGCGGACAGAAAAATTGCTGGCAGTAAAAAGTGCGGACAGAAAAAAGTGCGGACAGAAAAATTGCGGACAGAAAAAAGTGCGGACAGATAAAGTGCGGACAGAAAAAAGTGAGGACAGTAAAAAGTGCGGACAGAAAAAAGCGCTGACACAAAAAGTGCGGACAGAAAAAAGTGCGGACACAAAAAGTGCGGACAGAAAAAAGTGCGGACAGAAAAATTGCTGGCAGTAAAAAGTGCGGACAGAAAAAAGAGCTGACAGGAAAAGTGCCGACAGAAAATGTGCGGACGGACAGACAAAGCCGGCACAACAGTTTTCCTTTACTGAAAACTAAAAACAAGACAAAATGAAAGACTTGCCATAAAAAAAAATATTGCAATCTTTTCGAATCTGGGTGCCTCGTTTTTGTACGTTTCGTGTAAAGTCAGTCTTTTGTCATTTCCTGCTGGGGATTATCCAATACCATGGCTTTCTTTGCGGTAACTGGGTCGTACTGATATATACACATATATGTATAAATATATTTATATATATGTATATATATAAATATATATATACATATATATATATATATATATACATATATATACACACATATATATAAATATAAATATATATATATGTATGATATATATATATATATATATATATATATATATATATATATATATATATATATATATATATATACAGTATATATATATATATATATATATATATATATATATATATATATATATATATATATATATATATATATATATATATATATATATATATATATATATATATATATATATATATACAGTCCAACAGCTGATAACAGTGACCGCACTGCAATAATCCAATGGCTTTCAGCGTCAGTCTTACACATCACTGATGATAACATGTTGGGACAGAGATCCATTCTTAATATCTGTGAGAAAGCAGAATAAATTTAATGTCTATCACGATAATGGTGTCTGGCAGAAGTGAATGGAATCGAATAGGCTACTGACATTATTCTTCCTGATTAATATCTGGTTACGATATCTGAGCTTAGCTTAGTTGATATCTTGTGAGTTTGGCAAGAACATTGCAAGACTGGGTGTGCGTCATTCGATCAACTTTTAGCCCAAAAATCTAGCTCAGAAAATGAATAGTGATTCTAGATATGATATCACAAGATTATGTATGTGCTAATAACACGGAGTAGGAAAGACACTTTGTTTACATAAGTCTTGCAAGCTACTGCCAACACATATAGAAAATTAAAAACATACTTCTAATAGATTATAAAAATGACAACCCATTAGTAAACACAACTTCTCTTAGCACTGAAACCAGAAAAAAGAATCACATCCATATAAGGAACCCATTATCAACACTGAAACCATAAAAAAAATCACATCCATATAAGCTTTTAGAAAGCCTCTCTCTCTCTCTCTCTCTCTCTCTCTCTCTCTCTCTCTCTCTCTTTCTCTCTCTCTCTCTCTCTCCAAAACAGATACGTCTTCATGAGGCTCAGAATTGCAAATACAGATTTGCAAACAATGGACAATAAACAACACTGGATGACAGTCTTCTTTGTGTGATCTCTCTCTCCCTTCCGTCCTCCAGTACACAAACAAGTGCACGAATAGACAAAAGAAAATGGGTAAACAGTTGTAAAATATAGCTGGGTGGAATTCATTTATAAATATCACTAGCTGACCAACTGGGCGCTGCTTGGGGAAACTCTGAATGACAATTGATAAACTCTTTCTCTCTCTTTCTCCTCCCTAACACCCCCTCTACTCTCTCTCTCTCTCTCTCTCTCTCTCTCTCTCTCTCTCTCTCTCTCTCTCTCTCTCTCTCTTTTCCTATTAAGGCAGATTATCTTAATCCTGACTCATAAGGTCAAGATCTTTTATACAGTTTCTCAAAAAATCTCTCAGTCCTTTGCCCAATCTCATTGGTCCTCCTTCATCCCAGTCGCCCTTCAGCCCAATCACGTCCGGAGCCAATCCTTTACACCCTTTCCCCCACCCCCAGCCCAGCTCATACCCTCATTCCACCCACCCACCCACCCACCCACCCACCTAGCAACCTTTATTGTTTATGGCAGTAAATTTTATTACCTCACATTACTGTCTCAAGGGGGCGTTTATGGCCAAGATCTCCACTTGCACACTCTCGGTTTTCCAGAGGTAAGAGAGAGAGAGAGAGAGAGAGAGAGAGAGAGAGAGAGAGAGAGAGAGAGAGAGAGAGGCTGTCGGATCATAGGAATTTCCTGCATGGTATACAAGGATTGCCTCTCCTGTGTTAATTGATGAACTCATACAGTTAGGCACGTACATCTCTCTCTCTCTCTCTCTCTCTCTCTCTCTCTCTCTCTCTCTCTCTCTCTCTCTCTCTCTCTCTCTCTCTATATATATATATATATATATATATATATATATATATATTTATATATAATATATATATATAATATATATATATATATATATATATATATATATATATATATATATATATATAAATATATATATATGTATTTATTAACACACACACATATATATATATACGTATATACACATACAAATTCCTATTCCTACAACAAAGAAATAAGAGAATCGAATGGATAATGGTTACCTGTTCAACAGGTAAAAGCTTGGCTATACCGTTCCAGTAATCTGGGTATGACAACATCTTACATTCGAAATGGTCAATGTTGTACCGTTTCAGGTCAACTCTTTTTTTTTTTACGTCACATCTGTCAAATGTGTCAGTCATTGCTATGAAATCAAGGAAAAAAACTTTGTTGCCTTACCACTGTTACTGCTAGTGGTCAAGCTGCCGTTTCTAATTAAAATAACAAGGAATATTGATTTCATATTTCCCATATTTTAGTCACACACCTAACAGTTAAACAGCACCCACTTCAAGGACATTTCTTAATAGGCAAAGTTACAAATATTATATCCCTTCTAAAATGAGATGAATATTTAATGTGACATTTCACTCATTTGAAAAAGAAAAACAGACATCTCGGTATCTTTTTTGTCAACCTAAAAAAAAAGACTCTGATTCCTTGTCTACAACTTCTCTGAACAGGCCTCGGTTCCTTGCTAACAACCTCAGCGAACAAGGTACGGTTCCATCATTACAATCACGAATAGGCTACGGTTCCTCCTTCATAACCTCAGACAACAAGGTTTGTGTTCTCGTTAGAACTTCGGAGAACAGGCTCCGATTTCTCTCCAGTAACCTCAAAGAACAAGTCCCGTTTCCCGTTAAGATCTTCAAGGAAGCGACTCCAATACCACACCATCAACTCAACGAACAGGCTCTCGTTTCTCGTTTAGATCCTCAAAGACCAGACTCTGATTCCTCTCCAGCAACCTCAAAGAACAAGCCCTCGTTCCTCATTAAGATTCTCAACGAACAACCTCCGATTCCTCACCAGTGACCTCAAGGAACAAGCTCTAGTTTCTCGTTAAGATCCTCAGAGAACAGGCTCCGATTCCTCGCCACTAACCTCAGAGAACAAGCTCTCGTTTCTTGTTAAGATCCTCAGAGAAGAGGCTCCGGTTCTTCGCCAGTAACCTCAAAGAGCAAACCTTCGTTCCTCATTAAGGTCCTCAAAGAACAGGCTTCGATTCCTCGCCAGCAACCTCAAAGAACAAGCTCTCGTTTCTCGTTAAGATCCTCAAAGAACAGGCTCCGATTCCTCTCCAGCAACCTCAAAGAACAAGCTCTCGTTTCTCGTTCAGATCCTCAGAGAACAGGCTCCGATTCCTCGCCAGTAACCTCAGAGAACAAGCTCTCGTTTCTTGTTAAGATCCTCAGAGAAGAGGCTCCGGTTCTTCGCCAGTAACCTCAAAGAGCAAGCCCTCGTTCCTCATTAAGGTCCTCAAAGAACAGGCTTCGATTCCTCACCAGCAACCTCAAAGAACAAGCTCTCGTTTCTCGTTAAGATCCTCAAAGAACAGGCTCCGATTCCTCGCCAGCAACCTCAAAGAACAAGCCCTCGTTTCTTGTTATATCATCAGAGAACAGGCTCCGATTCCTCGCCAGTAACCTCAGAAAATCAAACGTAATCCCAAAGCTTATACCGACGCCTTCTAATCTTCCACTGGTACAATATGAATTACAAGTTAGCCCAGGTGACCGCGTGCCAAGATTAGTGGGGCAGACGTCCCTTAGGGCACAGGGCCAAGAGGTGGTGGCACCCGGATACGTGCCCAGATATATATGCCCTGCAGAGCCACCTAGATGGGTACGGTTACCTGGCAGGTAACACTTGCAGTTACCTAGCAATCAGTTCCTGGAAATCCTCTGCTCCGGTATCCAAAAAGAAGAAAGTGAGAGACGGTAGCCTTAAGAAAAAAATAATAAAAATAAAAATAAAACACAGTTCCTCTATTGCTGTCCAAGACAGGTCGGAATTCTGGGTAATGGTCATGTATGTACCAGTCGGTTCTGAATTCGAAAGTGATGAAATGTGCACAAAAAAAAAGAGAAGACTGTGAAAAATAAATATATTAAAACGAAAAATTCTTTCAAAATAGCTGTCAATGTTATCATTAGGTAGGTTGTACAGGTTCCTTGAACTTTGTCATTTTATAAGTCATAGCTTACACAATACACATACATATATACTATATATATATACATTATATATATATATATATATATATATATATATATATATATATATATATATATATATATATATATATATATATATATATATATATATATATATATATATATGAACAGACTAAAGTGCGGACGGACAGACAAAGCCGGAACAATCGTTTTCCTTTACAGAAAACTAAAAAAAGGAGAGTGAAACTAAATGGGATCTAACCCCGATCGAGTTAAAAAAAAATTCATTTTAGGGATAGAAAGTTATAAGAGCCAGAAAATCCGAGGAAGGAAGAAAATTCCAGAGTTTGCCAGTGGATGGATAGAAATGGATTACTGTACTGATTTCCTTGGGAATCGGAACTGGTGGCCTAACGGGTGTTACGAGCTCTCCTTACCGGACTAAAACAGTAGTCATCAATGACAGAATAAGTAAAAAATGCGCCGAAGTTTCTTCGGTGCAATCGAGTTTTCTGTACAGCGTATAATCAAGGTCACTGAAAACAGCTCTATCTTTTGGTGGTCTCGGACAATACTGTATGAAACTTTAACCACGGCCCGGTGGTGGCCTATCCTATATCGTTGCCAGAAGCACAATTATGGCTAACTTTAACCTTAAATAAAATCAAAACTACTAAGGCTACATGGCTGCGACTTAGTATATTAGATGACTGGAGGGTGGATGATCAACATACCAATTTGCAGCCCTCTAGCCTCGGCAGTTTTTAAGATTTGAGGGCGGACAGAAAAAGTGCGGACGGACAGACAAAGCCGGCACAATAGTTTTCTTTTTTTTCCTTGCGAAACCCAGGCCGTTTTCAGTTTCTAAACTAGAGCATCCGACACCAGACTGTTTTCAAGAACGAACCATGACTAGCTGCGACGACGATCCCTTGTGACTCTTCACGCATGCGCGCCGCTTTCTTGCACACACACACACACACATATGCAATATTGCAAGAGGCAAGAGGTGCCATTTGCATGAGCGGTTTTCTTTCAGTGAATGAGCGTTATCGACTGCAAGGTTCTGCACTGACTGCTTTTTCAACACGAGCTGAATGGCCCAATTTCACGGGTGTGCGCAATCGTTCATATGCACGCGCGCGCGCGCACACACACACGCATATACATATATATATATATGTATGTATGTATGTATATACTTTATATATATATATATATATATATATATATATATATATATATATATATATATATATATATATATAGTAATGTTTTCAGTTTTAAAATAAAATAATGGAATGTATGAAACTTGTTAATGGACGGAGATGAGAAAAAATATTTTTAAAAATTACGTGTCTTGAAAAAAAAATTGTAAAAAGTGACGTGTCATGAATGTAAACACCCCACCCCTCCCCTCCCCTCCCCAATTAAAAAAAAAAACCATTATATTAACTCACTTTTACAAGATCCACGACCAAGTCTGCCAGTCTTACCTGTGGGTGAGATAAAAGAATCAGTTATTTGATTGAAAATGTATCTGTTAAGTGGAAATTATCTATATTTATTTTGTCAGAATTTTTTTCCTTTAGTGAAAGATTTGTTGAATGGAATATTTTTTCTTGGTTATTAAGGATAACTGTTATCTAAATTACCTAATTTTTTGGGGCTACTCTTGTCAACTTTGCATATTAATAAGAATAATAATGATAATTATAATTAAGATTATCATTTAGAATGCCCTTATCTTTATTGCATGTTAACAAATGAGTCATCAACGTGAATAATAATAATAATAATAATAATAATAATAATAATAATAATAATAATAATAATAATAATAATAATAATAATAATAATAATAATAATAATAATAATTAAGATTAGCATTTAGAATGCTCTTATTTTTATAGCATGGTAACAAATGAATCATCAACATGAGTAGTAGTAGTAATAATAATAATAATAATAATAATAATAATAATAATAATAATAATAATAATAATAATAATAATATTTAAGATTGGCATTTAGAATTATATTCTCTTTATTACATGTTAACAAATGAGTCATCAACATGAATAATAATAATAATAATAAAATACTAATAATAATAATAATAATAATAATAATAATAATAATAATAATAATAATAATAATAATGATGATTTACTTAATATAATTATTTCTATTTTAACAAGTGAAACACTCGTGAAAATAAGACTAATACTAATAATAATAACACCAATAACAATAATTAGAGTGAGTAAATAAAGTATTAGGTAATTTCCACAAACCATTTCATTACGAAAACCTTATGCAATATCTTGATAATAATAATATGACTTGCACTCGACTTTCAAATGATGCAAACACACAGCAAAAAACAAACACACATTAAAAAACAAACCCAGTCACAAAAAACAAACGCAGTAAAAAAAAGCAAGACAAGAAAATAAAAAAAAAAAAAAATATCGCTTACGAACTGTGAGCTAGCATAGTTGCCACAGCCAACTCGGTTTCAGGAAATTCGGTTGTTGTGAAATTCGCGTGCATGCGCGCTTGCCTGCCCTATTTTGTTTTTGTTTTGGTTTGTGTTTACGCTTTTGCTTGCTCTTTATTGCGTGTTTTTTCTCTGTAATTTTATATGCATGTATATATATATATATATATTATATATACATTATATATATATACAATATATATATATATATATATGTATATATATATATATATATATATATATATATATATATATATATATATATATATATATATATATATATATATATATATATATATATATATATATATATATATATATATATATATATATAAGTTTTTGTTTCATTTAAGGTTAAAGTTAGACATAATCGTGCATCTGGCAACGATATAAGATAGGCCACCACCGGGCTGTGGTTAAAGTTTCATAGGCCTCGGCTCATACAGCATTATACAGAGACTACCGAAAGATAGATCTGTTTTCCGTGGCCTTGATTATACGCTGTAGCTGCTGTACAGAAAACTAATTTTTTTTAATTTTCTCCATGCACTGCTTTTTTTTTTCCTTATTTCTAATTCCTTACATACAGTAATGTTGATTATTCATGATTATAAGTCTTTAATTTACAACAAATTACACTTTTTCAATATTTCATTTACTCATTTACATATTTATGAAATTATCCCATCTATATCTTTATCAAATTACTTTATCACATTTTCATCGAATTACCCCATTCCCCTTTTAACCTTCTACAACCTCGACTCCACATTTTCATCGAATTACCCCATTCTCTTTTTACCTTCTACAACCTCAACAACAGACTCCAGGTCCATAATAAAAATTATATATGAAAAAAAAAACACAAAACAATTCCTCGAGAAAGTTTCTTAGGATGCCTGACAGATAGCTGCCTGTCATTCTGATGTTATGGCCACTAATGTTCTCTTATTAAGTGTTCAGAGACCTTAGATTGACAGCTAGGAGATGGAATCGAGAGAGAGAGAGAGAGAGAGAGAGAGAGAGAGAGAGAGAGAGAGAGAGAGAGAGAGAGAGAGAGAGAGAGAGAGAGAGTTGTCTATAGGCCTATGTTCCTGCCTTCAGGGGGTGGTATCTCCGGGTGGGAATAAACTTTCTTGCTTTTAATTAAAATTTCTAATTTCAGCTTTCACTCGTTCTATTGCCTCGTTACTGCTATGACTACAATAGCTACCACTACTCCTGCTATTGCTGAAAAATAATAATAATAATAATAATAATAATAATAATAATAATAATAATAATAATAATAATAATCCTAAACCAATCCAGCTTCATACTGAGGCATCTTTCTTATGTAGTTAAAAGTCTAAAAATCACCATAAATATTCATGAATAGTGAAAGGACTTTGAAAGCACTACGAATTAAAGGAGAGAAAGCTTCTCTCTCTCTCTCTCTCTACGGAATTCATCTATGGAAAACCAGTTATATCCATTAATTCTGTGGGCGAAGATAAGTTTTAGAGAGAGAGAGAGAGAGAGAGAGAGAGAGAGAGAGAGAGAGAGAGAGAGAGAGAGAGAGAGAGAGAGAGAATTTCATATTATTTTCAAATATTTTGGAATTGGTTGATTATAATTTGTATCTAATAGCAGTCTTAATCGTATCAGTACCATCATATCCTTGACCTTATTCATTGCGACGCCAGATTATATACATACACATATATATAATACATATATATACATATATATGTATATACATATATATACGTACATACAGTGTATTTATATACATATATACGTACATATATATATATATATATATATATATATACATATATATATATATATATATATATATATATATATATATATATATATATATAATAATAACACACAATCTCGTGTGTAACAGAAATAAACTTCTGACTCACACCAGGCCTATATTTTAATGCTGGGCAATTCCTTGCGTGGAGTGGCACTCAGGTTCCAACTTCTTTTGTGACTTGTATGGCCTAGTGGGCAGCGCCCTTGCCTTTCAATCGAAAGCCCTGGGTTCGATCCTGATGTGAGTCAGAAATTTACACACACACACACACATAAATATATATTCTCACAACATGAAACACTACTTTAATGATAGGATGAACATTCTGTCACAAACTCAAAGCAGAAGCCCATAATCAAGAAGGCCAACGAACCCGGATAAAGGAATTGGACCACCTCCCAAAAAAACCCCCCAGAAAGTAGAAAAAAAGAAAGAAGAAAGAAAAAGCAGGAAGCACTGCGGAACAGAACAAGGCATTACGTAAACACTGTTGATTACAGGTGATGTGAGCGGTTGATTGTCAAAGGCTCAGGTGTGTATGGCGTCCAGATATATAATTATCTTATTTGTATATATATATATATATATATATATATAAATATATATATATATATATATATATATATATATATATATATATATATATATATATATATATGTATATATATACACATATATACATATATATAATATACATATCACAGTATTCTTTTTGCTGCTATTGATGACATAACGCGGAATGGGTTTCCCATTACCGTCGCGCCTGTTGCGTATCGTATACTACCGAACAGGTGGCCGTTAATTTAGAATCATTTGCGCTTTCTAATGTTACGTAATCCTCTCTTATATTCTCTCTCTCTCTCTCTCTCTCTCTCTCTATAATCTGTCATTTAAACACTGAATTTTTCCGGTTTATAGCAAGCCTCTTGGCGTAAATTTAATACCTTTCCTTCCCCGATGCAATATAAATTAGGCGTTCCGATTTTACGCCCAAAATAACTTACGCCGGAACTGACCATCCCCAACGAATTTCGTCACTTCTTCTTCTTCTTCTTCTTCTTCTTCTTCTTCTTCTTCTTCTCGCGCCTATAACGGAAACGGGGAATCAAAATCACTTTCCTTTCCTTTCATAATATCGCCGTTACGGCACGCGTCGCTGGACAGAGGAAGCGCAGGAGGCGTAAAATGTCAGTCTTCCTTCCTCCTCCTCCTCCTCCACCTCTACCTCTACCTCCTTCTCCTTCTCCTCCTCCTCCTCCTCCTCCTCCACCTCTACCTCTACCTCCTTCTCCTTCTCCTCCTCCTCCTCTACCTCCTCCTCCTCCCGCCCCCTCTAGCGATCGCCGTCATTTCGTACGCAAGGCTTCCCAAAGCGATCGATGGTCCCAGCTTGGCGTATCGGGACTCTGACGCAAAAATGGCGTAAAAATCATTGGCGAATGGTCTTTCTTCTTCTTCTTCTTCTTCTTCTTCTTCTTCTTCTTCTTCCTTTTTATCGCAAGACAACGGAAAATGAAAGTCTTTCTGGCGTCTTATAAACCAAAAATTGGAGTTTTGATTTCTTTGACGCAATTGAGTTTTCTGTAAAGCGTATAATCAAGGCTACTGAAAATAGATCTATCTTTCGGTGGTCTCGGTATAATGCTGTATGAGCCGCGGCCCATGAAACTTTAACTACGGGCCGGTGGTGGCCTGGCGTAAATCGTTTCCAGAAGCACGATTATGGCTAACTTTAACCTTAAATAAAATCAAAACTACTGAGGCTACAGGGATGCAATTTGGTATGTTTGATGACTGGACGGTGGATGATCAACATACCAATTTGCAGCCCTCTAGCCTCAATAGTTTTTAAGATCTGAGGGGGGACAGGAAAAAGTGCGGACGGACGGACAAAGCCGGCACCATAGTTTTCTTTTCCAGAAAACTAATAAAATGGGAAATGAAAGTCTTTGTTACGTCTTATAAAACTAAAAAAAAAAGGACATTTTCTTCTTTATTTCTCAAAAGAAAAAGAAAAAATGAAAATCTTCGTTGCGTCTTATAAAACTAAAAAAGAATATTTTTTCTTTTTTCCTGAAAAAAAAAAGAAAAAATGAAAGTCTTCGTTGCGTCTTATAAAACTAAAAAAGAATTTTTTCTTCTGTTTTCCTCAGAAGAAAAAGAAAGAAAATGAAAGTCTTCGTTGCGTAATCTCCTAAAAAAAATTACTTTAATCAGCAAAGCCATAATTCGTATTAAGGTCCATCGACCTCTTTCCTTTTTTTGTCTTTTATTTCCATTTTAGCAAGTCACGATAAAAGTGAGAGAGAGAGAGAGAGAGAGAGAGAGAGAGAGAGAGAGAGAGAGAGAGAGAGAGAGAGAGAGAGAGAAAAGAATACAATGAATAAATAAGGTGCCATCAGCCACAAATAGACTTTCACATCACGGATCGTAAATACAGAAATTTATGTGACGAATCTTCCGTGATGTGTGAGGAATTCGTCATTGTTTTGTGGATAGATTTTTATTTTACAAACTTATTTGTTTTTCTCTTATGTTTCTTATATTTGTGTCGAGTTTCGTGATTCTGCTAGGTCGGTAATTACACTTTAGTAATAACTGTGTGTATATATATATATATATATATATATATATATATATATATATATATATATATATATATATATATATATATATATATATATATATATATATATATATATATATAAAATGTACACAATATATATAGGTATGTAGAGAGAGAGAGAGAGAGAGAGAGAGAGGCTATAATGGCTTCATCGAGAATTACAGCATATCTATATATCTATCTATATATATTACACATATAAAACAGTAATTTAAGATCAATGATAAAGAAAAATTATGCATAAGAGAGAGAGAGAGAGAGAGAGAGAGAGAGAGAGAGAGAGGCTATAATGGCTTCATCGAGGAGAGTTACAGCATATCTGTCAATCTATCTATCTATATGTATTATATATAAAACAGTAATTTAAGATCAACGATAAACTAAAATTATATATAAAATATTTTATAAAAAAAAAACAAAATGAATAGGAAGGAAGTTATATGAGGAAACCAAATTCCACCCCTCCCCTCACCCCATTACAAGTCATAGGCCTCCCCCTTCCCTCTCTCTCCCTACACACCCCACCCTATAGGTGGAAGGATTACTTAAGAAAACTTTCTTTCACGGTGACTGCGTTTGTGTCCTAAGAGGAAAGGGCCTCCCTCCCTCCCTCCTTTCTCTCTCTCTCTCTCTCTCTCTCTCTCTCTCTCTCTCTCTCTCTCTCTCTCTATATATATATATATATATATATATATATATATATATATATATATATATATATATATATATATATATATATAATGTATACATGTATATATACGTACGCACATAAAAAATTCCTTCATTTACCTATATTCATATTTTGTACTCTCTCTCTCTCTCTCTCTCTCTCTCTCTCTCTCTCTCTCTCTCTCTCTCTCTCTCTCTCTCTCTCTCAAATTTACATACATACTTCCAAAATATTTCATAAAGCACATTCTCTCTCATGTGCTTTCCAATATATTCTCTCTCTCTCTCTCTCTCTCTCTCTCTCTCTCTCTCTCTCTCTCTCTCTCTCTCTCTCTCTCAGCAGTAACGGAAAGAGTGCCTACGTATCCTCAGGGGCTAATTGCCGTCATGTGTCACCGTTACAGTCTATTCCCCCATGTAACGGTGCCTTATGTAACCGTTACATATTTCTTCCATAGAAAAAGGCGACTGATATTATTATTATTATTATTATTATTATTATTATTATTATTATTATTATTATTATTGAAGTAATAAAGTAAGCTGTAAGTACAGTGAATATATATATATATATATATATGTATATAAATTTCTGACTCACATCAGATCGAACCCAGGTCTTTCAATTGAAAGACAAGGGCGCTGCCCACTAGGCCATACAAGCCCTTGCCTTTCAAATGAAATACCTAGGTTCTGATCCTGATGTGAGTCAGAAATTTATGTCTATTCCACACGTGATTGTGTGTTGATTATTTTAATATATATATATATATATATATATATATATATATATATATATATATATATATATATATATATTATATATTTTCAATATAAGAGCAACAAATATATCTAAACCAAAAATATATATAAGAAAAATAAAAAAATAAATATAGATCACTAAATGACAAAAGGAAAAATTACAACGTATCAAAAATTACAACGTATCACACAACTTTACAAAAGTATATATATTAACTACAATGAATTCGCGAAACTATAACCACTGTTAAAACTGAAAAAAAAACAAATGTAAAAATATACACAGGCGTTGCTTTCCACAAAGCAAAATAAGCGGCAATACACATTTGTGACATTTATTTATAAAAAGCAGAAGATAATTTCGACGTCGTTAAAAGAAATTACATTGTTGGATCTGATTTAATTCTTGTCTTTGTTACTGAGGATGATTCAGCAAGACTGACTCGTTAGTTATTTTCACTTTGGGGCTTCAAACACCATTTACGCTTGTGTGGTGTTGAAATACATCTAAGCAGCCAGACAGTGATACATACATACATACATACATACATACATACATACACATCTTTCTCACTGACGAGGGTTGAAAGGTTGGTTGGGAGAAAGGGCTGTTCTTTTTCCTGAACTTCCATTTTGGATTTTCGACAAGGGTTTCAATGGACATAGGATTCTTTTCCAGTTTATTTGCAGAGAATATTTCAAAACACACACACACACACACACACATATATATATATATATATATATATATATATATATATATATATATATATATATATATATATATATATATATATATATATATATATATATATATGTACTGTATGTATATGTATATATATATATATATATATATATATATATATATATATATATATATATATATATATATATATATATATATGACAGAGCAGCAGTTAAATCTAGAATTACGAATTATTGACAAAAACTTCGATTTTTGCGGTTAAATCTAGAATTTCGAATTCCGAATCTCTGACACAAACTTCGACATTTGCTTCCAAAAAACGAGCCGGTAAAATAAGTGAAGGCATTTGTAGTGATAGAAAGCATTGTTCAAAGAAAATCTTAAAAAAAGATATTCTGTATTGGTGATTTGCACAGGGAATAAAGATCAAGAATAAATTCCTGAACGACACAATACAGTGTATTGTCTATCTCCCTCATTCCCGGATGCAAATTCCTGAGATGTATATGCTAGTATTGCGCCAGCCCAGGTTTTTTGTCCATGTCCCTAGGTTAGGTTAGGTGGTTAGGTTACGTTGGGTTAGATTAAGTTCACTTTAAGAAAGCAGGGTAATTTGGGTGTGGGAAACATAATGAGATTATTTTCAAGAAAATTCTATGGTTGGTTTTTAAAGACATGGCGTCCCAATTTTTTCAGGGAAAGGTCCCGGTACTCTGTTACATCTCGAGAAAATGCTTCCCGGATGTATATATGACAATACTGGTCTAGTTGTATGCATGCGCCTGTATACGTATCACTGCTTGTGACTGTGCATAGTATGCTTTCAACGGAAGCAAGCATGTCAGTGCTTTCATGATAATTGTTTACAAACGTCGCTAACCGTGAAATGAAAAAGATGGAGAGAAAATGCTTGGAAAGTCTTAATTTCCCTTTCACTTTCAATGATAAATGTCTCTCTCTCTCTCTCTCTCTCTCTCTCTCTCTCTCTCTCTCTCTCTCTCTCTCTCTCTCTCTCTCTCTCTATATATATATATATATATATATATATATATATATATATATATATATATACTGCATATATAGGCTATATGTATATATATATAATATATATATATATATATATCTTATTTAACTATTCCTTGAGAATAAATTACTCCCGTGGGGAATTATAACAGATATGGGCAACTTCCCGTTCAGGATTCGAACCTGGGGGTTTGGCTTCTATGTGAAGTGATCGTGGCTAACTTTAATCTTAAATAAAATAAAAACTACTGGGGCTAGAGGGCTGCAATTTGGTATGTTTGATGATTGGACTGGGTGGATGTTCAACATACCCATTTGCAGCCTTCTAGCCTCAGTAGTTTTTAAGATCTGATGGCGGAAGAAAAAGTGCGGACAGAAAAAGTTCTGACAGAAAAGGTGGTGACGAAAAATGTGCGGACAGAAAAAGTGCGGACAGAAAAAGTGCGGACAGAAAAAAGTGCGGACAGAAAAAAGCGCGGACGGACAGACAAAGCCGGCAAAATAGTTTTCTTTTAGAGAAAACTAAAAGAATAAAAAAAAAAAAATTATATCATTTTGGCATAAACACAAACAATGACAATAATATCATTATCTACACGTCCCGTACCACGACCGGAACTCCGGAAGCAGCGATTTCCGGAAATTCGGGAATAGAAAGGAGAGATAAAGGGGGGGGGGATAAATAATGATATGCAAACAGGAAAAGAAAACCGTGAGCCGGAAGAGAAACGCAGAAAAGAAAACGGAAGAGAGAGAGAGAGAAAAAAAGAAGAAGAACGGAAAGCAAAAATGAGGACAGGAGGTGAAATCTTTAAACCCGATTTTCAGTCTCTCTCTCTCTCTCTCTCATTCGTACATACATGGTTTAATATAAAGGGCACATCTGCAAGTATAAATGTATAAGCATATATGGGAAGTCGTGTGTGTGTATATATAATATATATATATATATATATATATATATATATATATATATATATATATATATATATATATATATATATATATATTATATACACACTCACACACACAGGACTTTAAAAGGATCCTCAAAGGACTTTCGAAGGACTTTGAAAGTCCTTTGACATTCCTTTGAAAGTCCTTCAAGAATCCTTTGAAAGTCCTTTGAGAGTCCTTTAAGAATCCCTTGACAGTCCTTTGAAATTCCTTTGAAAGTCCTTTACGAATCCTTTGAGAGTCCTTTGAAAGTCCTTTGGGAGACGTTTGAAAGCCCTTAGAGAATCCTTTGAAATTCCTTTAAGAATCTTTGGAGAGTCCTTTGAGAGTCCTTTGAAAGTCATTTGAAAGTCCTTTGAGAATCCTATGAAAGTCCTTTGAGAATCCTATGAAAGTCCTTTGAGAATCTTATGAGAGTCATTTCAAACTCCTTTGGAATTCCATTGAGAGTCATTTCAAAGTCCTTCGAAAGTCCTTTTCATTACCTGGACTTAATCAAAGGGTCCCTCTTGCCAGGTAGCAATGATATCTCCACCATTCACATTCCTTCCAGCACCCACGTCAATTTTTTTATTTTCATTTTTTTTCTCAACCAGGGGCCAATTGAGAGTGGCTGTTAATTGAGCCTCCTGAAGGTAAGGCTGAATCGGTTCGTTTCTTGCCTCGTCTTGTAGATGCAGTTATTTAGTCTTTATGTATGTATGTATGTATGTATGTATGTATGTATGTATGTATGTATGTATGTATGTGTGTATGTAGATATGTGTATGAGTGTTTGATTTGAAATCATTTGCGTATGAATCGTACAAATGGTGATAACTGTTACTTTATTTTGATTTATTCAATGTCATTTTATTAATACACGCCTTTATCACTGACACAAATAGTTGTATTATTATTATTATTATTATTATATTATTATTATTATTATTGCTGAAAAGTACTGTCTCCTTACATTAGAAATGTGCTATAATGTCCCCAAAAAGAACCAAATTTTCGAAAATACCGCTCCCGTAACTAGCGTGTATACACACTGCTCGATCATTGACTTAAGGGTCCCTGTCGTATAGAAAAATAAGTGTTTTACGTTTAACAACCCTTGGCTCTCAGAAGCGGAGCTATCTTGGAAACAACAGCTGCGAGTCTGTTCAAGTGTTCATTCGCGAAGTGTACCTACACAGTGATAAGACGTTCTCTCGTGTGGTGAATGGAATACAGTTTACTTCGCAGCGCGAATTGATTGTTTGCCATTGGTAAGGTTTTTTTTGCAGTCTTTGAAGAAGTTTTTTCAGTAGGTAGTTACCTGTCAATTTCGTTGGGTTCATTTAATGATTTTAAATCTACTTCCAAATTCTTGTTTAGTATCTGGCTACTTGTTAAATTTGCTTCGTTTTTTGAAGTTTATCTTTAACTTCTTGATTTGTAATATGCTTAATACGCCAAATGTAAAATAGTGGTCTGGTTAGTTACAATTTCATTTTTTAAGTGTTAACTTGGTGTATGGCTAACCTGTAAAATACTCTGTAGTTTAGTTTCTTTTTATTGTTTAATTCCAGACTTTCATAGTGCTTTTACGTAATTCATCAATCTTTCTCATATCAAACATTCTTGTTTATTGCTCTGGTTGTCAATTGCAATATTACTCTGATTTTTTTTTTTCAGGTTTCCAGACCTTTGAGGACATTTTGCCCGGATAACAAGAGCTTCTTGATGGCTTCCCACGACTCGGCTGGTAATTATTTTTCACTTCAGAATCAGGAGGTAAGAAGCACTCCTCTTTTAGTTAGAAAAAAGTTATTTTGCAAGCTAGGTCCTCCCCCTTCAGGGGCGGCGCCCCTGAAGTGGGGAGGATCGTCTCTCTTGGCATACGGTAGGCTTTGCCTAGCGTATGTCAAGAGGGGAATTGCTCTTAATTTAGGAAACGGAACAAAAAGTTGGTTAGAGTTTCTTCAGATTAACTTGAGAAATGACACTTGTGACTGTTTTTGAAAATCTTGCCCAGAGACGGTAACCATTGGAAAATCTTGAAACCTATGGATATCTCTTATTTCACTGAATTTTGTTCTATATTCCTACTTACTTTATCTCCGAAACTTTGAGTTTATTCGTAATGAATGAGTTTCATTAATTCTGAAGCAGTTTTGTTTTAATTCTCGGTTATGAGATAATTTTTGCATCAGTTCACTATGGTTCAACTAAAACTAAAATGTTTGAATTCGATTTTCTTTTGAAAGTAATATATTCTGTGGCTATTGAACTGTTTTAATCTTGTAATTCTGAAATTTCTGAATAGGCGCTTTCATGTTTGGGCTAATACCTGAAAGGAAATTAAAATTCTAACAGATTTTCAAGCAAACATGGTTTCATATTTCCGTAAACAGGGAAAACGTCGGCTAATAATTTTTTCCTTTTCCCCAGGATTTGATGTGCTGGTTTGTAATGGCATCAATCTAACATGTCTCAAGTCTTCAAATCCTGTACAGTACAAGGTACGGAAGCCTTCAATTAATATTAAGACTGGTTGAATCTTTATCAGGGTCTGAAACACTTCGATTAGCCTCTGAAGTGTCTAGGAGAGTGTACATGTTGCTAAATCGATATTCTGGTACAGAGTAAAACTCCCGTGTAATCAATCTTAAAGTACTGTAATAAACTGAACAGGTGATTTAATTATATTTTTACCTTAGCAGATGAAAATGTGTATGGAAATCTGGTCTAAATATGATATAAATGGAAAACTATCCAGGGTTGCCAGGCCTTAATCCCGGAACTATTTTTCAATTGCCCAAAATCCATTTTTGAGGGCATTTTTATCAAGCACTAAAGTTACTAAAATATAATTTTTTTGATATTTAACAAGTACAACATGGCTTAACTAATGTAGTATTCCAAAGAGCAAGATGAACGTATGTTCAGAAAAAGAAAACCGAAAATTAATTGAAATCAACGGAGCTAAGTAGACCATCAAATATATAGCCTATACGTAGAACAGCCATAAAAGTAACACAAACTAAATTAACACTGCAAGGCCTTTCTAAAAGTTTGAGCATCAGCAAGAAAGAATAATTGACATATATTTAACTGGCGAGAAAAGGATCTAGTACTGAGCAGTTCTGTGTGGAACTTTCCAACAGAATGAGACAATGCCTTGCTAAGACGACTGCACTATTTAAAGCCATTCTACTTTTAACAGAGGAAGGAATAATTGACTTTATGTTACTGGCGAGAGAGGGATCTAGATTTGCGTAGTCTGTGTGGAACCTCAAACAGAATGAGACAATGCCTTGCTAATTCAACAGCACTATAAATGTTGTAATTTCTCAGTTTAAGATGGCTGGATAAACATGGAATAAACCACGTTAAGTACAATGCAGGCAGACAAATTGAATGCCAGTAGTTTGTGGCAATCTTACGGCAAATGAACGAGCAAGACGCTCTTCCAGCAGTAATCCAAATCAGTTACTAGAGTTCGAAAATCAGCGAACCCTCACTTCAAGCATTCTTGCTTAGAATATACTATGAATCCCAGGACAAGGTAAATAACAGCTTCTGAAATCCGGACAGAAAAACAGGACCGAAATAAAAGGACGACCAAGGTGATGCATGTCGGCAAAAACGACGTTTTTGTTGATATAGAAGACTTTTCTTAATACAAATTATATAGTTTCGAATAATCATTTCATAACAGTTATGTAAAGAAAAGCTGGAACGAGTCACCGGTAACAAGAACTGTCAGTTATTAAAGTTACTCATACAAAGCGAATCGTGGAGAGAGAGAAAAACTCGTAAGAATTAAACAACTGAAGTCTTAGCCAGATGCCACAAACCTACAGTTAAGTAATTGATCCTTTCCAGGTCTCTTAAGACTGGAAACCGCTTCATTTTACGTTGGAAAGGATACAAATTACTGAAATGAGGATGCCCTGGTCTCCATACTGTTCTAACCTGTTCTAACAATATCAGTGAAGACGAAAAGTAAAGGTCCCAGAACACTAACCTGCGGAACACCAGACAAGATGTTCCCAGAGTCCTTAAAGATACCGACGACAACTAAAGATTGTGGTTCATAAAATGCCCACTCCGTAGGGGGGGAGGGGGGTGGTAGCGCCGTCAATGCACCTCGTGCGGTGCACTGTAGGCATTACTTAAGGTTCTTTGCAGCGTGCCTTCGGCCCCTAGCTACAACCCCTTTCATTCTTTTACTGTACCTCCATTCACAATCTCTCTCTTCCATCTTGCTATCCACCTTCTCCTAACAATTGTTTCATAGTGCAACTGCTTTGAGGTTTTCCTCCTGTTACACCTTTCAAAACTTTCTACTGTTAATTTCCGTTTCAGCGCCGAATGACATCATCACAGGTCCCAGCGCTTGGTCGTTGGTCTAAAATTCTATATTCAATTCAGTTCAACAGCCTTTGAAGTTCTTGCTCACAAAAGGAACTGGTATACCTTAGAAGGAATTAAATATATGGAAAACATGGCAATGGTGCTTTTCTCAAGAGCGGCCCAATTGAAGTTCGTCGGATCTCTCTCTCTCTCTCTCTCTCTCTCTCTCTCTCTCTAATAACAAGCTCTATTCGTCCTGGACATTTCTCTTGCTGCTTAGGCAGGCAAGGACATTCCAGTTCCAGGTTTATTTTTGTTTTAAACGGAATATAAAATGTAATACATATACATACACACACACACATATATATATATATATATATATATATATATATATATATATATATATATATATATATATATATATATATATATATATATATATATATATATATATATATATATATATAAATAAAACACAAATAATAATAGTGATAATAATAGTAATCACCACCACCATCATCTGGGAAAGTTAGAGAGAGAGAGAGAGAGAGAGAGAGATATCAGACTCCAGGAGAGAAAGCAGATGCGTCTCTTTTGAGGAGGTCTTTAATGACTAAATTAACGATTTCTTGGCCTTTGGCGGCGCTCTTAGGAAAATGGCCGTTCTCTCTCTCTCTCTCTCTCTCTTTCACGCTTCACGATGCTAACTAATTCCGGAGAAATAATTAGGTTTTTTCTACATTTCTAATTTACGAGGCTTCAGTCGAATTCGCAATGGTTGTTGATGGAGAAATTGAATAGGCTTTTTTCTTTCCTAATTAAATAGGTTGGGTCGAATTCGCTATGCTGGTTGATTGAGAAATTAAATAGGCTTTTTCTTTCCTAATTAATAAGGTTGGGTCGAATTTGAAATGGTAGTTGAAGCTCGAGACATTAATTGAGTTTTTACGTTTCTATTTAACGAGTTTAAGTCAATCGTACAATAACTGACACTGGAGAAATTAAGCAAAGTTTGTACATTCCTAATTAACAAGTTTAAGACAAACTTAGACCCCGTAGGGGAGTAGTGCTCGTTTTACTGTACCTCCTTTCATATTCTCTTTCTTCCATCTTACTTTCCACCCTCTCCTAACAATTGAATCATAGTACAACTGCTTTGAGGTTTTCCTCCTGGTACACCTTTCAAACATTTTCCTGTCAATTTCCGTTTCAACGCTGAGTGACCTCATAGGTCCCAGTGCTTGGCCTTTGGACTAAATTCTATATTCAATTCAATTCAGGTCAAACTTGGAATGATAGTTGATATTCAAGAAACTGAAAAAAAACTTTCCCTCATTTAACACGGTTGGTGGACCCAGAATGGAGATAAGGAAGTGAAAAAAAAAAGTAAAAATTGCGTCGAAGTTTCTTCAGCGAAATCGAGTTTTCCGTACAGCCGCTACTGCGTATAATCAGGGCCACCGAAAATAGATCTATCTTTCGGTGGTCTCGGTATAATGCTGTACGAGCCGCGGTCCAGAAACTTTAACCAAGGCCCGGTGGTGGCCTGAACTATATCGTTGTCAGAGGCACGATTATGGCTAACTTTATAAAATTAAATAAAATGAAACCTACTGAGGCTAGAGGGCTGCAATTTCGTATGTTAGATGATTGGAGGGTGGATGATCAACACATCAATTTGCAGCCCTCTAGCCTCAGTAGTTGTTAAGATCTGAGGGCGGACATACCATCACTCTTAGGGTGCCTCCGTGTCGTAAATACAAGTCGGTAACTTATCTCGAACAAGTCAGCGACCGTAAATGTTGAACAAAACTAGAAAATACTTGATAACCACATAAAACACTGGTTTGGAATACCATGAAGTCGTCAACTTGTAGTCACCCTTTTTACGTGTTGGTGATAAGTTTCTGATATGTATCTAACTTGGTTATGAAGTGTTCACAACAAGTTGCCAACATGTTAACGATAAAGTGCTTTATTGCAGTGTGGACACACTCTTAAAAGTGACGCGGTGGGAGACTGCGAGCCTGAGAAACCAGCAATTGAGAAGCGGGAAAGCTAAAACGAGTTGGATCAAGGTCAATTGCGAGGGAAAAACCGCTCTCTCTCTCTCTCTCTCTCTCTCTCTCTCTCTCTCTCTCTCTCTCTCTCTCTCTCTCTCTCTCTCTCACCACTCGTCTGAGAGTATGTAGAGGGATACACGCTCCAACGAGTGGAGTCGTCACTTGCAGATGCAGAAAAATTTTCTTGGGGTGGGCTCCAATTTTCATATTATATATATATACAATATATACACATATATACATATATATATACATATACATATATATCTAAGTATATATATATACATATATAATTATTATATTTTACTAGAAATTTTATTATTTCTATAAGAGATTTTTAACTTTTTTCCCCATTTTTATATTTCTCATTCATATTATTATCTACATCTTCATTATTATTATTTTTTCATTCTTTTTCACGGGGTGGGGAGCGTGCCCAGCCACCCCGCCCCCCTGGATCCGCTAGTGGGAGTCATGCGTACAACACATACATACGCAGACGCACGTCCCACAAAAGAAGGGAAATTCAGCAGAATAGGAAAATCAGAAAGTGTCGAGAAGAATGCGTCGACCACAGTCTAACGGGCAACGACCTGTGTAGAGAGAGAGAGAGAGAGAGAGAGAGAGGTGTTCAGAATAGTATGAGGAGGAAGCAATGAAATCCAACGTGATTGCATTCACAAGAACACCACTTTCTTGCACTTCAAAGAATGGGCTGAGAATGTGCCTCTGGAAAATCCGGGAGGGAGATGACAGGTGACATTTCACATTGAGTGCTGGCATTACATTCGGGGAGATTCCAAGCACTTCCTGATCGTACCAGCTTGCATAATCTTGCACTCACAGGATCCAAAACACGCACAAGCACACACAGATGTAGCACAGTACTAAAATTGATATTCACACCAGTACACATAGAAAGTGTTTTGGCACACGCTCCTAAACACACAGTCATGAGCTTGAATTCAGTCAGCGATATAATCTTACTGGTTATCTTTACCCATCCTTTTATAGGGTATGATTCAAAAGCTAGTTGTCTTACCCCATCCTGTGATAAAATATAGTTCAATTAATTGTCTTCCTTTGGTATAATGTCACTGTAAGACTTGTATAACCAACTTGTTCAACATTTGATTCAAAATGTGTTGATGTTATCTTTGCTTTCTTCCGGCCAAGCTTGACTCCAAAGATTATCTTTAAATACTTGAATTGAATTGAATATAGAATTTAGGCCAAAGGCCAAGCACCGGGACCTATGAGGTCATTCAGCGCTGAAACGAAATTTGACAGTAAAAGGTTTGTAAGGTGTAACAGGAGGAAAACCTCAAAGCAGTTGCACAATGAATCAATTGTTAGGAAAGGGTGAGAAAGTAAGATGGAAGAAAGAGAATATAAAAGGAGGTACAGTGAAAGGGGTTGCAGCTAGGGGTCGAAGGCACGCTGCAAAGAACCTTAAGTAATGCCTGCAGTGCACCGCATGAGGTGCACTGACGGTACTTACCCCCCTACTGGGTTAAACACTACTGAGACGTATGAATCAAATAATCAGTAAACTATGAATCTAAATACTCAGTACACTATTACTCAAAACAGGATTAGGATAACTAGCCATCCTCTCTAAGAGCTGGTCCTTCCCTCCACGGGCGCCCCCCCCCCCTTGCATCTATGAGTAAAATTCCCTCCCAGATTTAAAGGAAAATAAAAAAAAGAGAAAGAGAAGGGGTATTTTCATTCTTTCGGGAATGAATTAATGAGATACTTGACACTGCTTCTTAGCGACTCTCGTTAAGAGAACAACGAATATAATTAGACAATTTTTCATTTGTCCATAACCTGGGATGAGGTATGGATGAAACGGGTTTATATCCTCCGCAGCGGCTCATACTTATCAGCATCTAATCTTCTGTCATCCGCGTCGTCCAGGATGGTATATTGCATCTGGGGTAAGCCTCCATTACCATACATCTCTCCTGGGAGGTTCTTCTTCTTCTTCTTCTTCTTCTTCTTCTTCTTCTTCTTCTTCTTCTTCTTCTTCTTATTACTATTATTATTATCTTCTTCTTCTTCTTCTTCTTATTCTTATTCTTATTATTATTATTATTATTATTATTATTATTATTCCCCTTTTTCTTCTCCTTCTTCTTCCCATTCTTCCTTCTTCTTCTTCTTCTTCTTCTTCTTCTTCTTCTTCTCTTTTCGTTCTCATAACTGTGGACGGTGCCTACGTTGCTGACTTTACTGTTGTTGTTAATAATAATGTTTTTCTTTGCCGTCTTCACAGCATATTTTCTTTGTGCTGATTTTGCTGTTGTTGCTGTTAATAATCTTATCCTTTGCTGTCACGACAGCGTGTTGATTTTCGTTATCGATTTTGCTGCTGCTGCTGCTGTTGTTGTTGGTGCTGTTAATAATAAAAAAAAACTTTCTTCTCTTTGGTCTCGTAACAGCGTGTTGTTTTCTGTTGTTGGCACTGTCGCTGTAGCTTTCTTTGTTATTAATTTTCCTTTCTTGTTGTTTTTGCTGTTGTTGTTCATCACGTTCTTTGTTCTTAGGACAGCATGTTCTTTTTTGCTGTTGGTTCTGTAGACGTTGTTTATCTTTCGTGTTGTTGTCTTGTTGCTAATTTTTTGGTCATTGTTGTTGTTATTAACAGAGCTGCTGTTCCTACAGGTGTTAATAACAGCATGATCCGAGTTGCTGTTGTTTTGCAGTCGTGGTAATTATAAAACAGAGAGAGAGAGAGAGAGAGAGAGAGAGAGAGAGAGAGAGAGAGAGAGAGAGAGAGAGAGAGAGAGAGAGTACTTTACTTGTGAGACTTTTCATGTGAGGAAAAATTATCTATATGTCAAAAGCTTCAATTCGTACATTCATCCTACAGAGAGAGAGAGAGAGAGAGAGAGAGAGAGAGAGAGAGAGAGAGAGAGAGAGAGAGAGAGAGAGAGAGAGAGAGCAAATTGTGAGACTAGAAAAATCACAAGATATTATAATGTGTGTGTAATACCTTCTTCATATATCTATACATAGAGAGAGAGAGAGAGAGAGAGAGAGAGAGAGAGAGAGAGAGAGAGAGAGAGAGAGAGAGAGAGAATGAAGCTGACACAGAATCAAATTGTGAGACTGGAAAAATCACAAGATATTATAATGGTGTGTAATACCTCTTCATATATCTATACATAGAGAGAGAGAGAGAGAGAGAGAGAGAGAGAGAGAGAGAGAGAGAGAGAGAGAGAGAGAGAAATGAAGCTGACACAGAATCAAATTGTGAGACTGGAAAAAATCACAAGATATTATAATGGTGTGTAATACCTCTTCATATATCTCTATACAGAGAGAGAGAGAGAGAGAGAGAGAGAGAGAGAGAGAGAGAGAGAGAGAGAGAGAGAGAGAGAGAGAGTCCCAATCCACATTTTTTCCAGCACTCTCACAGATAGAGCACTTGCCCAATCTCGCAGAAGGCTGTGGCCTCGTCCCGGAACGAGACGACACAAATCATGAATATAATATGAGATGCTGAGCCCCTCATAATTTGGCATCGTAAATAAAAGCCGCGAGACAGATTCTCCGTCCAAAAGTCCACTTTTAGCATTTCAATGCCTCACCCAGACTTCGGGGACCTTACCTCACCTTCTCTTCAACTTAGGGACTCTTTGGAGAAAAGTCTCTCTCTCTCTCTCTCTTCTCTCTCTCTCTCTCTCTGTAAATGGTCATCTAAATATCTTAAGTCACAGACGACACCTGTAAGTTTGACTCTCTCTCTCTCTCTCTCTCTCTCTCTCTCTCTCTCTCTCTCTCTCTCTTTGTATATCATTTCCTGACTTTCTGTTTCAATCGATAACCCCTGCCCTTCAACCGCCACCTCTCTCTCTCTCTCTCTCTCTCTCTCTCTCTCTCTCTCTCTCTCTCTCTCTCTCGTTGTGTGGGTATCTTTCTTTATTAAAGTAAAATCTATTAATGAGAGATGAGATATACATAATTTGTACATTTTCCTGTGTTTTCATTCTCTCTCTCTCTCTCTCTCTCTCTCTCTCTCTCTCTCTCTCTCTCTCTCTCTCTCTCTCTCTCTCCCGTTGTGTGGGTATTTGACTGAGTAAAGCAAAATCTATTAAAGGAGAGAGAAATATACATAATTTGTACATTTTCCTGTGATTTTGCTCTCTCTTTTCAGTTATGTAACTCTCTCTCTCTCTCTCTCTCTCTCTCTCTCTCTCTCTCTCTCTCTCTCGTAGCAGCTGCTGTCACTTGCGTGAGGGCATTTGAATACGAAAAGAAAGTAAGTGGAGATTTTTTTGCTCACTTTGTTTATGGTCATAAGCCAGTTTGTTTCACGTTCCTCGTCAGAGTGAAACAACAGCAGTGCAAAACAACAGCAGTGCAAAACAACAGCAGTGGTAAAGTGGTCACCTCTCGTGAATGTTGTTTTGGTGTTGCTGATATTACCATATTTGTTGTTGTTGCTGATCATTTGTTCTAATCAAGAGAATGAGGTGCAAAAAATTAAGGGAATAATATTAATGATAATAATCTAAGCCATGATTTGTTTTTTTTTTTTAACACTGCCGTCAATGAACAGAATACACAAAATTCCAGTATGGAATTTGAGAGAGAGAGAGAGAGAGAGAGAGAGAGAGAGAGAGAGAGAGAGAGAGAGAGAGAGAGAGAGAGAAGGCAAAGGAACAAGCACAAATTATGTATATTCCATCTCTCAATCAAGATTTTATCTTAGCACAAATACACACGCACAACGAGAGAGAGAGAGAGAGAGAGAGAGAGAGAGAGAGAGAGAGAGAGAGAGAGAGAGAGAAGGCAAAGGAACAAGCACAAATTATGTATATTCCATCTCTCAATCAAGATTTTATCTTACCACAAATACACACACACTCACAACGAGAGAGAGAGAGAGAGAGAGAGAGAGAGAGAGAGAGAGAGAGAGAGAGAGAGAGCACAAATTATGCATATTGCATCTCTCATTTAAGATTTTATCTTAACACAGATACACACTCACAACGAGAGAGAGAGAGAGAGAGAGAGAGAGAGAGAGAGAGAGAGAGAGAGAGAGAGAGAGAGAGAGAGAGAGAAATGCAATGTCAATCTTAGTCCTCATGCTTCAAAATAAAATGTACTACGCATTACGCAACGGTTACGTTCAACGGCTGAATCGAAGAAACGGAAAAGCGCTGCAATAAATTACAGCTTAAAGAACCTCCTGTTAGCCACTTCCCTGGGGGCAAAGGGAAGGTAAGGGAGTACCGGAATTTCCCAGGGAAACCGCGGGCAATGTATTGACAGCACACGAGGTTTAAAAGTCATTATGTCACGCTTAGTGTGTGTGTGTGTTTGTGTGTATGTGTGTTTGTTTGTTTGTTTGGCTGTAGTCAGAGGTACTTTCTTTCTGCTTGTGTGAACGAGCGCTGGATTTGCATTTGGGCGTGTATGAGTTTGAATGCACGCGCCCATACATACATAATACATACATATATAAATACATGCATACATCCATATGTATGTATATATATAAATATATATATAAGTGTAAACATATATATATATATATATATATATATATATATATATATATATATATATATATATATATCAATAGATAGTATGCACATGCAATGATATGCAACCACTGAGATATGCAATCTTTCACTCTTATAAAAAAAGCCTACGCAAACTTGCATAGAATTACGCATTCAACCTATTGCCCCGCCTGAGAATGGAAAAGAGAATAAACGAAAGAGTAAAAACGAGAAAGACAGATTAAGTCTGTAAGAAAAAAGAATGTAAGAAAATGTAAAAAAAAAAGAAAAAAGAAAAAGCGAGTCCATTTCCCAGGGATTTCTATCCCTCAGGCGCTTGGAAAAGGAAGGAGGCATCGGTCAAGCGTGCTTTGGAGTGCTTGCAGTAATTGCAACAGAGAGAGAGAGAGAGAGAGAGAGAGAGAGAGAGAGAGAGAGAGAGAGAGAGAGAGAGAAAGGAAAATGTGACAAATATTTTGAATACAAGTTGTCTTTTAAGTGTGATCAAATGTATGAGAGAGAGAGAGAGAGAGAGAGAGAGAGAGAGAGAGAGAGAGAGAGAGAGAGAGAGAGAGAGGAAAAATGTGACAAATATTTTGAATACAAGTTGTCTTTTAAGTGTCATCAAAGAGAGAGAGAGAGAGAGAGAGAGAGAGAGAGAGAGAGAGAGAGAGAGAGAGAGGAAAAATGTGACAAGCATTTGGAATATAAGTTGTCTTTTAAGTGTGATCAAATGTATGTAGAGAGAGAGAGAGAGAGAGAGAGAGAGAGAGAGAGAGAGAGAGAGAGAGAGCCTGGGAAACTGAAAAGGCGTCGAGAGCTGGAAAGGCTCGCCTTCCATTGGTAGGAAAGCTGCCGTGTCCTCTCGGATCAAAACAAGTTTCTGGTTAGTGATTTTATTCCCCCCCCCCTACAACCAAACTCCCGAGTGACTGCGCCCTCGTAAAACTAATTGAATGGCATGATTGCACTCCGACGTTTTGCGATCTTCATTTTATCATTTAGAAAGTACCGCGCGGGGTCGGTTGCAATGAAATGATTTAGCAGCTCGCTGGGCAGGGAAGAAATGGACTGGGGGGCCATTTCATAAACTGGATGACAAGCTGGAACGGAGCGGTGGGCGAGGTATGCGTTTGTCTTTTGTTTTTCCTAAATGGAATGTTATATATTATGTCTTACGAGAGGTTGTTAGGAACTTTCACCGAGATAAACGCATCATGACGGAAGCATGATGTTCAAAAGAATGATAGTATTTTAAGCGAGAAATGAAAATGAAATTAATGTTGTTGAATCGTACGTGATATGAAAGACCAGGAGATGGAAAAGGGGAGTATAATAGGCTATACGAGTTTCTTTTCAAAGTCATACGAACAATCTGCTATATAACAAGATAAATTTGACATTAAAAACGCTTTCTTGGAAGAATGTTCACGCAGCCGAAGCTACAATAATTTCGACAAATAAACCAACTCCTATCACCTCGCAACAAAAAAGTAGAGCCTTAGGAAAAAAAAAGGCACAAGGGAAGGCATTCTGAAAGTACTGTTATCATTATGGACTGGAAAGTCCCAACAGGCATCTACTGAATGGACGTTAGATGCAATAACTGAGGAGGTCGGAATGACGAAGGTATAAGGGCCAGTTGTGGCTCTGTCTGTATGTCTGAACTGCCTATCTGTCTGCTTGTCTGTCAGTCTGTCTGTGTCATCAGCAAGCTTTTTGGAATGACCTTTTCCACTGCTATTGCTATTCACTGTAGTCGTCTAACTACCAGGTCAAAATTGGCGTAATATTATCAGAACTTGTCCAAAGTCTCCAGCTCTCTCGGGACACGTACTTGAGACCTTTCGCCGTTCAGTTCACGACCTAGCCACTGGACCACGAGAACACACGCACACACACAAACCCACCCACACACACACACACACACACGGAAGTATTTCCTTTATTAAAGTGACTTACCTCAGTCGTAGGAAAAAAGGCTAAAATGAAAATCTAATTATTGGTACCTCATTTGCAGCCTGATATCACCTCGTTCCACTAATGACTCCTTACCTGTAAGAAAGAAAAAGGAATTATTATTATTAATATTATTATTATTATTATTATTATTATTATTATTATTATTATTATGTGAAATATATATACATATTTTAAACAACCCAACAACGCCTGTAAAAGTTTTCAGAGCAGGTTGTCACACGTCAAAAAATGAAATAACAGAAATGGTAAAATTCAATCTAAATTATTCAGTAAAAAGACGAATGCTGACATTCATAAACAACCGATTGTCACAAAAACAAAATAGTGGCCTATGGCGTTTGAGAAAATATTCACAGCTTGTTTTAAACTTAGGATTATTGGCATAATTCAATAAAAAATATATATAAATATCTATCTATCTATCTATGTGTGTGTCTGATGGAGTTCAATTAAGCACAGCGATCTAAGTCTCATAAAAATAATTCAACCGATTTCAGCCTCACCAAACGTTACCAGCATCAATCATTCAGAACTGAGAATTGCGTAATGACAATCGTATAGCCTAAACTGAAACTCAATCAAGTATGATAAAATATCAGGAGTTAAATTACAAATACCATTAAGGCCTCGATAACGAGTTTGCGGCAAATTGCTGTGATTCCATCGGCGGGTGAAAGATGCGTGTTCATAGCGAGAGCCTGACGGCCTGGCCTTGCGAAATAGCCTACCTAGCGTTACTGACTCTTGCAACGAGCCATAACGGGCTGGTGTGAGCGGAAATGGATTGTGAGGATAGCCTGAGTCATGGGGGCTCTTCCTAAAACTATTTATTGAATTGAATTGATTATGGAATTTAGGCCAAAGGCCAAGCACTGGGACCAATGAGGTCATTCAACGCTGAAAGGAAAACTGGCAGTCAGAAGCTTGGAAAGGCGTAGCAGGAGGAAAGCCTCGCAGCTGCACTGTGAAAATTGTTAGAGAGGTTGGAAAGTCAGATGGAAGAACGAAAATATAAACCGAGGTACAGTTAAATGAATGTAAGGGGTTGCAGCTAGGGGCCGAAGGGACGCTGCAAAGAGCCTTAATTAATACCTACAGTACACCCTTGCAATAGATTGAAAGAAATATTATAAATTCAGAGACACATCCAAGCTAATTCTGAATTATTGCAAAGTTGGTCGAGAATTTGTAGAAGCGTTGTCACAAGGGGTATCTCAGCGTTCGAATCAACTGTGGTATTAATTTCTTGCTTTGCCGTTGCATTGCAATCAAAGGCAATTTACTTTTGCAACGTGCAAGAGCTGCCAAGCGCCAGGGGATGCAGAAAATATGAGAGGTTGACCTTTGTCTTTTATAGGTGATTTGGGGCTCTTATTTATTGATTGGATTTTATCTGTCATGTATCTATCAATCTATATATATATTATATGTAACTATATATTATATATTTATATTATACACTATAAAAGTATATATTTATAAACATATATATATATATATATATATATATATATATATATATATATAATTAAACAGCTTCTACCAATTTCAGGGGGACCAGATAATCCTGCAACATAAATTATGGATGGTTACTATCGAATCGTGAGCACCTGCTCAGGTGGAACAAGACGAGGTCGCTGACCTGGCAACAACGAGGTTCCTGGGCGGAAGGGAGAAGAACTTTCAAGTGAGAAAAAGTTTGGTTCCATTCTCTCTCTCTCTCTCTCTCTCTCTCTCTCTCTCTCTCTCTCTCTCTCTCTCTCTCTCTCTCCTTAACGATACCAGATAGATGTCTTGATAGCAGAAATTCTTTGATATGATGAATTCGTGTTATTTCTCTCTCTCTCTCTCTCTCTCTCTCTCTCTCTCTCTCTGAACGATACCAAATAAGTGACTTGATAACACAGGAATCTCTTGACATTAGCAATTCGTGCTACTTAATTTTCTTTCTCTCTCTCTCTCTCTCTCTCTCTCTCTCTCTCTCTCTCTCTCTCTCTCTCTCTTTGAAAGGTGAAATTATCTGTATTTGCAATTTTCGTTCTAAAATTCATTAATTATTAAATAATTTAATCAATTTATTAATTAACAATTCGTAATTCACCTCGCAAGTCATCTAAACTGGGCATTATCAATATAAAACAAGTAAAAAATACGCCAAAGTTTCTTCGGCGCAATCGAGTTTTCTGTACAGCCGCTACAGCGTATAATCAAAGCCACCGAAAACAGATCGATCTTTCGGTGGTCTTGGTATAGTGCAGTATGAGCCGCGGCCCATGACAATGTAACCACGGCACGGTGGTGGCCTATCCTTATCGTTGCCAGATGCACGATTATGGCTATCTTTAACCTTAAATAAAATAAAAACTACTGAGGCTAGAGGGCTGCAATTTGTTATGTTTGATGACTGGAGGGTGGATGATCAACATACCAATTTACAGCCCTCTAGCCTCAGTAGTTTTGAAGATCTGGGGGCGGACAGAAAAAGTGCGGACAGAATAGAGTGTGGACGGACAGACAAAGCCGGCACAATAGTTTTCTTCTACAGAAAACTAAAAAAAGCAAATTTAAGAATGGGATTTCGGTATACGCATGCGCGTATGAAGACCCCTCTTTATATATATTCCATTAACTGACACTTCGCACCTTTATTATTACTATAAATCCAAGGTTATTTCCAAATGTAAAAAACCTGACTCTTATCTCTTGATTGTACATTTTTTTCATAATTCATTTCCTTCCTGTGGGGGAAAGAAAGAACGCGGAAGATGTAAATTAGAGGAAATAGATGAAAAGAGATAAAGACGGAATAAAGAGGGGACGAATGATAATAGGATGATGTATGAAATGTACAGACTATTTAACTGATAATAATGATATGAAGAATGATGAAAATTAGAAGTTCACGACCAAAATGAAAGCGATAAAGTAAAGTATGATGATGAAAATGATATAATAAAAGAATATGACGACATATGACAATGACCTTGACTAAAAAAACAATTTAGGCCATAGGCCAAGCACTGGGACCTATGAGGTCATTCAGCGCTGAAACGGAAATTGACAGTAAAAAGGTCTGAAAGGTGTAACAGGAGAAAAACCTCAAAGCAGTTGCATTATGAATCAATCGTTAGGGGAGAGGGTTGAGGAAAGTAAGATGGAAGAAAGAGAATATGAAAGGTGGTACAGTAAAAAAAAAGGGGGGGGACTCTTATGAAATATTAGAAATTGGGAAACTGGGAGACCCCAAATAAGACCAGGAAGTGATCGAGTTTTTCCCGCGAGGTATTGGAGATTTCTCATGGCAATGATACGGCAGAAGCGAGGGGAAAATATTAACAGTCATTATCAAGAGGGAATTTGTCACGACGGTGATAACGAATGTGACAAAGTTCATTCGTCTTGAAAATGATTTTTTGCGAGAACGAGAAAAGTTCATTCGACGTTCAAGTTAGTTTTTTATGTTTGATTTGGCAACTTTTTCGAAATCGTTTAGTGTTAAGAGCTGAATTCCTGAACGACTTCCAAAAGAAGAAGAAGAAGAAGAAGAACAAGAAGAAGAGAGAGGAGGAGGAGGAGGAGGAGGAGGAGGAGGAGGAGGAGGAGGAGGAGGAGGAGGAGAGGAAGAAGAAGAACGCTGTCTTTATCTCAGCCACCTAACAGCCCAGAACGACTTCCAAAAGAAGAAGAAGAAGAAGAAGATGAGAAGAAGAAGAAGAAGAAGAAGAAGAAGAAGAAGAAGAAGAAGAGCGCTCTCTTTATCTCAGCCACTTAACAGCCCAGCTCACTACAGCCCTCGCCTTTCACCAAGTCTTAATGACAAAGACTTGAACGCGAAACCCTGCTAACTCTTTAAGACAGCAACAATAACAGCAAACGTCACAGAAAACACGGCGGCAACGACCTGGCCGACAAAACAAAAGCTGTCGATTCACGCTCAAGATGTGCACAAACAAACACACACACACACACACACACACACAGCAAGAGTGAGAGAGAGACCAGTGGAATCTTGGACGGCTTGCGGTTCGAGTTTTTATCCGGATTTTTTCCCCTATTAGTTTTTTTTAAATATGTTTGTTTGTTTGTGTGTGTGTGTGTGTGTGTTTAGTTGTTTGGATCTTTCCTGTTTGGCTTGCTTTTGCAATCGTCAACTAAACCAATCACTCCCTTATTCAGTTTTTTTCCCCCCCCCTGTGAATTTTACTGAACTTTAGTTTCTCTGTCTGAATTCACTGTCCATACTCCTTCTTCAGAAACATTTCTCGAGGAATGAGGCTTTTCACAATGTTCCTTTCACGCCACTCAGCGGCTCTTTTTCTTTTATTTATTAGCTTTTGCCTTTCTATTTGCTTTTAAATGATTTTCAATGTATTTTCCCACTGATCCCATATTTATCAGCGATTATTTACTATTTGCATTTCCTATCTTTCATTCTCCATTTCTAACTTTCTCTTTTGGTCTGATTTACTGCTTCCTAAAATGCTCAGTTTTTCATTACTTACATTACATTAATTCTGCTGTTATTCATTTGATCTATTCCATCAACTTTATTCATGATTTTCTTTATAACATTAAGTTATTCATAACTGTTTTTTCATTCCATACTGTCATTCGTTACTTATACAATCTCTCGTATTTACTTATTGTAACCAGCTCGTCTCATCTCAAATAAACGCCTTTCCACATTTATTTTCCACATATATATATATATATATATATATATATATATATATATATATATATATATATATATATATATATATATATATATATATATATATATATATATATATATAAAGAGCAAAAAGAAAGAATTCCCACTTTCTCACTCAATACACATCTCGAAGAGACAGTTTCCCAATCAAATGTGAAAGGAGTAGGAATGCAGGCAAAAGATGGTAAAACGAATAACGAATGGAAGTGGGAAGGGGACAAAAATCATTTCCTCCTATGCCTCGTTTTTCCCTTTCCTCCAATTCGTGTCCCGAACGATTCTGTCTATTTCCTTAACAAAGCACATTTTTTTTTTTTTTTTTTTTAGACAGAGCCAAAAAAAGTTCCACTCGGCTAGCATCTCCCCTGGTCCATGACAACGCCTTTTTTTTTTTTGCGAAGCTGTTCTTGGCTCGAACGCAATACTGCTTTCACTCTTGACTGCAAGAGCTCTACGAGGCCTCCTCCATTCGAGCCTAGAAAAGCCTGCCTCTCTCTCTCTCTCTCTCTCTCTCTCTCTCTCTCTTCCATACATTTTGACCACACTTAAAAGACAACTTCTTTATTCAAAATACTCGTTACAGGAGTTTCCTTCTCTCTCTCTCTCTCTCTCTCTCTCTCTCTCTCTCTCTCTCTCTCTCTCTCTCTCTCTCTCTCTTCCATACATTTTGATCACACTTAAAAGACAACTGCTTTATTCAAAATACCTAGGACAGGAGTTTCTCTCTCTCTCTCTCTCTCTCTCTCTCTCTCTCTCTCTCTCTCTCTCTCTCTCTCTCTCTCTCTCTCTCCAATACATTTTGACCACACTGAAAAGACAACTGCTTTAATTAAAATACTTGGGACAGGAGTTTCTCTCTCTCTCTCTCTCTCTTCCATACATTTTGACCACACTTGAAAGACAACTGCTTTATTCAAAATACTTGTGACAGGAGTTTCTCTCTCTCTCTCTCTCTCTCTCTCTCTCTCTCTCTCTCTCTCTCTCTCTCTCTCTCTCTCTCTCTCTCTCTGTGTTCCATACATTTTGACCACACTTAAAAGATAATTGCTTTATTCAAAATAAATACTTGGGACAGGACTCTCTCTTTCTCTCTTCCATACATTTTGACCACACTTATAAGATAATTGCTTTATTCAAATTAATACTTGGGACAGGAGTCTCTCTCTCTCTTCCATACATTTTGACCACACTTAAAAGACAATTGCTTTATTCAAATTAATACTTGGGACAGGAGTCTCTCTCTCTCTTCCATACATTTTGACCACACTTAAAAGACAATTGCTTTATTCAAATTAATACTTGGCACAGGAGTCTCTCTCTCTCTTCCATACATTTTGACCACACTGAAAAGACAACTGTTTTATTCAAAATACTCGTTACAGGAGTTTCTCTCTCTCTCTCTCTCTCTCTCTCTCTCTCTCTCTCTCTCTCTCTCTCTCTCTCTCTCTCTCTCTCTCTCTTCCATACATTTTGACCACACTTAAAAGACAACTGCTTTGTTCAAAATACTCGTTACAGGAGTTTCCTTTTCTCTCTCTCTCTCATACGTTTTGACCACATTTAAAGACAACTGCTTTATTCAAAGTACTTGTTACAGGAGTTTCCGTTTCCTTCTCTCTCTCTCTCTCTCTCTCTCTCTCTCTCTCTCTCTCTCTCTCTCTCTCTTTTTGTGTATGTATACTTTTTCCTTCTTCAGATATTTTTGTTCCCATTTTTACCGTTTTTCCTTTACATTGCAGTTTCATGATTAATTAAACTCGGATACACACTCTCTCTCTCTCTCTCTCTCTCTCTCTCTCTCTCTCTCTCTCTCTCTCTCTCTCTCTCTCTCTCTCTGTAATTTTTCCCGCTTCACTTACTTTCTCCTTTTCATTGCAAATTACGATTTGGTAAAACTCGAATTCTATTTCATTTTCATTTCATTTTAGGGGCCAGTTTTACAGTCATCCGTCCCTCAGATCACTTTCTTCTTTGAACTTCGACCGAGAACCAGAATCGAACCTATCAGTAATTCCTAGATTCTACTTTTCTTTATCAATTTTTTGTATCCCCCTTCTCGACACGGTACTTGGGCCACCAACTTGCAGATCATGACACGTTATATGACCCCAGGGGGGGTCAGTCACTTATTGGCACAAACCAGGGCTTGGCATCTTGCTTGCCCATCCTATCTGGCACCGAAACCTGGTCTTTAAAAGAGTGACTGTGCCAGTAAAAGTTTTATATATCTGGATTGCTCAGTAAAAGTATGACGGATTGGGGGTACTCAAGTCAATGTTCCACTTTTGTAGGGTATCGGAGTAAAAGTACGTGTTTGGACGTCATTGCAAAAGTCTATCGAAACCGGCTATGATTGAAAAAAAAAAAGAATGTTTTCCTGCAAGCTGCAGTGAAAGTATAAAAGAACTAGAAATGGTGTAAAAGCAAATAAAAATAAAAAAAGATTGACAACGTTAAATGAACGCTAACCGGTGTAGTTCTCGCGTTGATTATGGCGTACTATATAGAACGGGTGAATTGCTGAAATTTCAACGCGGAAAAAAGTAGTTATCTCACAGCATATCAACTGCAATATAGACCAAAGAAAATAACTTAAATATTAAACTGATTGTACAGAACACAAGCAATGAGTGTCAAGTATATTTAATAGATTAAATACCCTATTTATTATGTAAGTAAGTATGTATGTATGTATATATAATGGCAAACTTTGCAAAATATATAGCGTGCCAGAGTAACAAAATGCTTTGCAAAACAGACAGAACAGCAATATTCCCCCCCCCAGATGCAATTTCCACATCGTATACACGTAATATATGTATATGTATACATGTATACATATAGCAGCGGACAGGGGATCCTAATTATATATAAGTAATGTGTAATAGTAACCATATACACATAGAAGTACATAAATATATATACATATATTTATATATATGTGTATATATATATATATATATATATATATACTATATATATATATATATATATATATATATATATATATATATATATATATATATATATATATATATATATATATATCTAGAGACACAGAACAAAAACCAATCACCATAATTGCAAAGAAGAGAACCTCATTGTCACTGGAAATTCATTCCAAATAGTAAGTCAGTCACCTTATAGCGGCATTTTCCCTTCCCCCTCCAACCTCCCCTCCCCAACCAAGTCAACATTCCCCCTCCCCAGCTTCTTACAGCTCACCTCATGAAACCCCTTCTACTTTCCCATCTCATGAACGCTAAGGAGTTCTCTCTCTCTCTCTCTCTCTCTCTCTCTCTCTCTCTCTCTCTCTCCGGTATAGCTCAGCTCTCTCACTTTCCTCAAAGGGTTTTGAGTTGGGTTGTGTAATATCTTTTTTTGAGAGAGAGAGAGAGAGAGAGAGAGAGAGAGAGAGAGAGAGAGAGAGAGAGAGATGATTGAGAGGTGAGAGAGAGAGAGAGAGAGAGAGAGAGAGAGAGAGAGAGATGATTGTATGAAAGGTGATAAATTTATCTGGAAAATAAATTTTTTTACGAGAGAGAGAGAGAGAGAGAGAGAGAGAGAGAGAGAGAGAGAGAGAGAGAGAGAGAGAGAGAATATGGTAACTTTAAAATGCAAAAAATATATAAAAAAATATTCCAGTAACTAAATGTACTTTCCACGAGAGAGAGAGAGAGAGAGAGAGAGAGAGAGAGAGAGAGAGAGAGAGAGAGAGAGAGAATTCGGAAGGGTGCTGAGTGTGTTAGGGGAATCAACGAGTCACTGATGATCTATTTTTTCGTAGGCATATGAAGCCACTATTTTTGTAGACATTTTCTGGAATAAAAGTGTGGCTTAGTGCGGTGCACTGTAGACATTACTTAAGGCTCTTTGCAACGTGCGTTCCTCAGGCCCCTAGCTGCAACCCCTTTCGTTTCTTTTACTGTACCTTCTTTCACATTCCCTTTCTTCCATCTAACTTTCCTCAACCCTCTCCTAACAATTGATTCATAGTGCAACTGCTTTGAGGTTTTCCTCCTGTTACACCTTTCAAACCTTTAACTGCCAATTTCCGTTTCAGCGCTGA
>NC_089795.1:91869229-91884229 GCF_040412425.1 Macrobrachium rosenbergii | reverse complement strand
CCCTCAACACTTTGGCTTCCCCAATTTTATCCACAAGGGCATGAGGGCATGTAAAGACGGGTATAACTACCCAATTCCGGTAGTGTAACTACCGGACCGTCATTAGAACGAGGAGTTTCGGAAACTCGCTAATCGTGGCTACGAGGTGATTCGCTGGTCCCACAGAAGCAGGTCTATCGACACATTAACTTACAATCCCCGTATGGAGGTAGCGCCATCAGTACACCTCATGCGGCGCACTGTAGGCATTACTGAAGGTTCTTTGCAGCGTGCCTTCTATGGCCCCTAGCTGCAACCCCTTTCGTTGCTTTTACTGTACCTCCTTTCGTAGTCCCATTCACCCATCTGACTTTCCACCCTCTCCTAACAATCGATTCATAGGGCAACTGCTTTGAGGTTTTCCTCCTGTTCCACCATTCAGACCTTTTACTGTCAGTTTCCGTTTCAGCGCTGAATGACCTCATAGGTCCCAGTGCTTGGCCTTTGGCCTAAATTCTGTATTCCATTTCATTCCAATAAGTTATAATGGAAGGAACAGATTTACTATATTATATATATAATTATTATCTTATATTTATTATTTTGCTGTATTTTAGTGTTTTTATTAAGATTAATCAGTTGGTGAAACCGGCTGATTGAGTTGTCGAAGGCTTCCTTGTATAATAGCTAATTTTATTTTTTTTATTGCAGAGAATTATTTATAGTCTGTGTACGGGGTGTCATGAAGATATCGATTATTATTATTATTATTATTATTATTATTATTATTATTATTATTATTATTATTATTATTATTAACATCGATATCTTGCGTAATATGTATATATATATATGTTTATATATGTTATGTATGTATGTATATACATATGCATATATATACATATGCATATATATATATATCTATATATATATATATATATATATATATATATATATATATATATATATATATATATATATTATGTACAGTGTATATAATTTTATTCTGATAATGATCACCCCAGACAAAATAAAACCCAGATCAAATTACGGTACATTATATTAACAAAATAAAGACGTAGAAAAACTACAAACGCAGGAAACAACGCATCCAAAAATGATAAAACTGAGATGGCAGATAACCAGAGAAGAAAAATTCAATAAACACGGAACCAGACTGACAAATTAATGGTCTGCAACAATGAGAGAGAGAGAGAGAGAGAGAGAGAGAGAGAGAGAGAGAGAGAGAGAGAGAGAGAGAGAGAGATTACATTACTTAACGAGAAGAGAAAGCGTTGCTTGGGTACCAGGTGTCTGGTCAAAGAAAATGGATCTGTAACTTTTGTAAGTTTAGTTTAATTCTTTTTCAGTTTAGCTACGTTATTTCAAATTCCATTATTACAGTGCTGTATGAGCCGCGGCCCATGAAACTTTAACCACGGCACGGTGGTGGCATGTCCTATATCGTTGCCAGACGCACGATTATGGCTAACTTTAACCGTAAATAAATTCAAAACCACTGCGGCTAGAGGGCTGCAATTTGGTATGTTTGATGATTGGAGGAAGGGTGATCAACATACCAATTTGCAGCCCTCTAGCCTCAGTAATTTTTAAGATCTGGGGCGGACAGAAAAAAGTGTGGACGGACAGACAAAGCTGGCACGATAGTTTTCTTTTATAGAAAACTACAAAGGCTGACAGGTAAGTGTCAAAAAACAAATTAACTCGCATCAGTATACAGTTATATGTCTAAACCTGTCACTTTATCATTCACTGGAAAAGAAATATACCTGTATTTAGGTGCGTGTTAATACACATTTGTATGAATACACTTGAACTTGTGTATAAATACATAGTTGCAATACACACAGGCATATATTTGTGTATATATACAGTATACACATAAATATATGCCTGTGTATTGCAACTATGCATTTATACAGTTGCAATACATAGTATTTATATACATATATAACATATACAGTATACATATACATACATACATTCGTACATACATACATACATATATATATATATAATATACATATACATACATACATATATATATATATGTGTGTGTGTGCGCTTGTGTGTGTGTGTGTGTGTGTGTGTGTGTGTGTGTGTGTGTGTGTGTGTGTGTAACATCGTATTTATAACAAACACTGTACAAAGAGAGAAAAAAACAATGGACTGAGAAAGAAAATAGTTAAAAGTAAACTTGTTTTAAGAAAAAAAAAACACAAAGAGAGAGAGAGAGAGAGAGAGAGAGAGAGAGAGAGAGAGAGAGAGAGAGAGAGCAAGGGTGTTTGGTATCGTAGGCAGAAATAAAAAAAGTTACTGGTGACAAAAAAAAATAGGTGCCAAAACAATCGAACAAAATTTTCCACAAAAAATGTGGAAAAAATAAAAATAAAAAATTACTTGAAAAAAATATATTGCCAAGTCACTTTCCCCTTGGAATGGAAAGCACAAGTCACGCATTATTGCTGTCGCCATGGAGAATTTCTGCTTGTTTTCTCATAGAAAGTTGGCCGGTGAGGAAAAAGAGCCCCTGAGAGAGAGAGAGAGAGAGAGAGAGAGAGAGAGAGAGAGAGAGAGAGAGAACATCGCTCTCATTATACAGATTGCTACGTTGCATAGATTATCATTATCTATTCATATAATTGTCGCTTGCTAAATTGTATTATTATCGCGTTATGAAATTCGTATTATCAGTCTTGCGCAATGCCAATTTGCATAATCGATGTGGTATGCATTGTATTTCTACAATGACGTGTTGTATCATTGCATATGTACGTATGTATATATATACACACACTATATATATAAATATTTATATTCAACTATTTTTATAGCAACTGTATGCTCAATTGTTTAGCCTTTTAAAACTACAAGTTTGACGAAACTCCATTAAACGAGAGAGAGAGAGAGAGAGAGAGAGAGAGAGAGAGAGACGACCGTAATATTATAAAATGAATAGTGAGAAAGTGCGGGAAAGTCCCTTTCTATACGTTTTACCCAATCGCGCTTTCTTCTTGAATGTTTCCCCAAACGAGACACGTTCACGACCAGTCTATCTAAAAAAAAAAAACACGAAAGAAATCGCCGCTTTCTGGAGAGAGAGAAAAAAAAAACCGTGCACTCCATTTAAAAAAAAGAAACCTCCTTTACCTTATCTCCAGGACGTCGGGGTATAAAATCCAAAACAAAAAGCGAAGCAGGCGTTGCCAAGACAAGAAAGTTGGCGGAGCGCGCCGACGTAAAGTCTTCTCACGACAAGTTCCAAGCACAGACTGACGTCTGCAGGGACCGAGGACCGACTCGAGTTACTATAGTTCTCACCTCCTCCGCCGAGCGTGCGTGTGTGGGGAGTGCCAACTAGTCTATTTAAATATGGCGACGTTGCTTTAGGGTTACCGAGTGAAATTTTCGCTCTTGGAGGGACTTCGGAAGAGTGCTGGATCCACTCGGTGGGTTGGGGAAGAGTGGGATCCCATGCCCACATTCTGGGGCATCCTGGCTTTGATTCGGTTCGGTGGTAATCGAGGATTATGCCCGGAGGTGTGGAGATTGTTGTATGTAGGTGACATGTGTCGTATGGTATTCAGTTTGGGATATATCACAAATGCCCCGTCTGTGTCCAATTCTCTGTACCTTAGGGATACCATACTTCCGAAGGGAATTACTTTTAAGTGCATCTGCCCTGGCCAGGATTCGAACCTATGTCTTTTGAGTTTGGTAGTGAGATGACAGCGACTTAGCCATTCGGCTGAACGGATAAGTCCCTGTTTCTCTGTGTGTGTATTCACAATTCTCATTTGGGTGTAACTCATTCTCACTGAAAGTAAAAATCGAGATTGAGATGTGTATTTGTGACCTAATATTGATATATAAATATAAAGATAAATATAAATAAAAATATAAATATAAATATATGTGTGTGAGTGTGTGTAATCCCATGATTAAACACACCCAAAATCTTAAGTGAATTTCACAGCAATGGTCCAAGTACCCCCACCTCCCACCCACGACGTAACGGACAAGAGTAAAAGAAATAAAAGGGGGAGGGGGGAGGAGGAGGAAAGAAAGGGTGAAAGAAAGGGAGAAAGAAAGAGAAGAAAAAATTAACCTTGAGGAAGTGATTGTAAGTTTTTTAAGTTGATATTATTATTATTATTATTATTATTATTATTATTATTATTATTATTATTATTATCACCAATAATAATAATAATAATAATAATAATAATAATAATAATATCATTCCAGCTCAGGGGCATCCTCAGTTGCAGAACGAATTGATATTTGCCAATTATTATTGGTTTCCTAAATATAAAGAAAATTACTGCAGACTCTGGTCTCATATAAATGTCACCTTGTTCTCAAAGCAAGAGAGAGAGAGAGAGAGAGTAGGAAAATTTTACAATTCAAGTTTAACATTTTGCTCTTGACCATTAAAGAGAGAGCCAGACTGCTGTAGGAAATTTATTCAGTCCACGACTAGCGTTCCATGTATATATATTATATATATATATATATATATATATATATATATATATATATATATATATATATATATATATATATATATATATATATATATATATAGAGAGAGAGAGAGAGAGAGAGAGAGAGAGAGAGAGTACTGGGAGTAGTTTGCAGTAGCTGACCACACAACAAATCCATTTCAAGGTTCCGGTGACCACCGTTGGTGCAAAAAAAGAAAATGCTCTCTCGGTTTGTACTTGACAGTGTTCATGGATGGGGAGTTGTTGGGGGGGAATTGTGGGAAGGAGGGAAGAGAGAAAAAGGGGGAAGGGGAGAATGGCTATTGAGAGGGAGGGGGGAAAAAACAACACCGCAAAACCCTTACAAGAACCCTTCAAGAAGTACCTTACACGATTAATAGAAGAGTTTCTTGTCGTAGATCCATTACGTCAGCCATCTTGTCATTATGTTTATTTTGATCATTTTTTTCGGATTTGAATGGTTTGATTTTTTAAGGTAGAATTTTATATGAGTTTTCTCACAGGGTCTTTCAATGGCTGTTTTTAGTTTTTTATTTTCTTAATTTTTCTTTTTTTTTTTGGTTTCCTTCAATCTCATTTTCTATTATTCACCTATTTCATTGTTATATCAATAATTTGATGATTTTTTTTTTATTTTATTCGTGGCAAGTGACCATATTCATCACTTTATCTATTTTTTAGCTTAATTATCACTATTTTTTAATTTTTTATCATTCCTAAATTATCACTATTTTTTAATTTTTTTATCATTCCTACACTTTTATTTCCCATTTTTAGTCGTCTGTAAAAGAAAACTATTGTGCTGGCTTTGTTTGTCCGTCCGCACTTTATTCTTTCCGCACTTTTTCTGTCCGCCATCAGTTCTTTAAAACCACTGAGGCTAGAGGGCTGCAAATTGGAATGTTGATCATCCACCCTTCACTCATCAAACATGCCAAATTGCAGTCCTCTAGTCTCAGTAGTTTTTATTTTATTGAAGGCTAAAGTTAGCCAAAATCGTCTTTCTGGCAACGATATACAGTAGGACAGGCCACCGCCGGGCCATGGTTAAAGTTTCGTGGGCCGCGACTCACACAGCTTTATACTGAGACCACCGAAAGATAGATCTATGTTCGGTGGCCTTGATTATACGCTGTATCGGATGTACGGAAAACTCGATTGCGCCGAAGAAACTTCGGCGCATTTTTTACTTGTTTCTACATTTTTTCACTCTGTCGAAACTTTGGTGGTTGCATGAAGACATAAGTAAGTAAGTGAATATATGAATGAATAAATGAATAATTAATTAAAGAAATAAATAATACATAAGTAAACACGGTATCGTGCCTGTGATGATAGGGCCCATCAAACTTAAAGCCGCGGCCCATGAAATTTTCAACAACGGTCCGGTGGTGGCCTGTGTTATTGGCGCCTATAGAGGTGCCAAACGCATCGTTATGGGTAATTTTAACCTTAAATAGAATAAAGACTACTGAGGCTAGAGGGCTGCAATTTGGCACCTTTGATGACTGGAGGGTGGATGATCAACATACCAATTTACAGGCCTCTAGCCCCAGTAGTTGTTCAGATCTGAGGGCGGATAGAAAAAGTTCGGACGGACAGACAAAGCCGGCACAATAGTTTTCTTGTACAGAAAACCAAAATGAAATAAATAGAACCAATTATCAAGGGGTGGAATTTGACGTTCCGACCTTATTGCAAGGAGAAATAGGGTCAGAGTCTATGAAGACTCTCTCTCTCTCTCTCTCTCTCTCTCTCTCTCTCGCCGTATAGATATATGAAGAGGTATTACATACCATCATAACATCTTGTGCTTTTTTCCAATTTCATAGTTTGCTTCCATGTTTTTTTCTTCCTTCTCTCTTCTCTCTCTCTCTCTCTCTCTCTCTCTCTCTCTCTCCCGTCATAGGACACGTGTCAGCTCCATCACGATAAACATTATTTACAATTATGAACTTTTGCTACCACGATTATGCGACAGTGTTCGGGTGTCATGGAGAAATTATTGGCGTTTTCGCATGGGTGATTAAAGGTACTGAGAGAGAGAGAGAGAGAGCTCCAGAGAGAGATAGAGAGAGAGACAATTATGAACTTTTGACACAGAAACAAATTGTGAGACTGGAAAAACACAAGATATTATAATGGTATGCAATACCTCTTCGTATATCTATACAGAGAGAGAGAGAGAGAGAGAGAGAGAGAGAGAGAGAGAGAGAGAGAGAGAGAGAGAGAGAGAGAGAGAATGAAGTTGACACAGAAACAAATTGTGAGACTGGAAGAACACAAGATATTATAATGGTATGTAATACCTCTTCGTATATCTATACAGAGAGAGAGAGAGAGAGAGAGAGAGAGAGAGAGAGAGAGAGAGAGAGAGAGAGAGAGAGAGAGAATGAAAGTGAAGCTGACATAGAAGCAAATTGTGAGATTGGAAAAAATACACAAGATAATTTAATGTTATGTAATACCTCATCAAATAACTATACACAGAGAGAGAGAGAGAGAGAGAGAGAGAGAGAGAGAGAGAGAGAGAGTATATATATATATATATATTATATGTACACATGTACATATGTATGTGTTTGAGCCTGCCTGTGAGTGTGCGTTTGTATGTGTGTTTGTTTTCAATATTTTTCATATAAAAAATCTCTTGAACATTTTAAAAACCATGAGAACTACATGTCTGTCTGTCTGTCTGTCTCTCTCTCTCTCTCTCTCTCTCTCTCTCTCCATGACAACATTCCTAGCATAGCATTGAGAATGGCAGGAGAAGGAATTCAACTTTCTCGCGCACACACACACACACACACACACGAGATTTTACCTCAGGATGCTGGCGAAGGAATGTGCATGAGAGAGAGAGAGAGAGAGAGAGAGAGAGAGAGAGAGAGAGAGAGAGAGAGAGAGAGAGAATCGGTTATTTTTATCTACAATAACTAAGTAATTTTTTTCTCAATGCTGGGTGTTAATCAATCTCTTAGCCTTTATTATTCTTTACAAATCAAACTTTTAAATTTAGATCATAAACACATGTTGCCGACTTATCTCAAACACATCACAAATGGTTGAATACAAGTTGACGACTTGTTGGGTAATTAAAACCGGTGCTTCATCAGATTACCCCAGCGTTTGACAGAGGGTTGATCACCACTGGCGGTTGTTGACTTGTTGTCAACATGTTTGTGATATGCATGCAAGAAGTGGCCACCGTTTACCTGTTGTCGACCTGCTTGTGTTATGTATGCAACAAGTGGCCGACGTTTACTTGTTACCAACTTGTTTGTGATATGTATGCAACAAGTGGCCGTCGTAAGCAGATAGGTAAACAGAGTCAGATAATACAGATATATATATATATATATATATATATATATATATATATATATATATATATATATATATATGTGTGTGTGTGTGTGTGTGTGTGTATAAGAGAGAGAGAGAGAGAGAGAGAGAGAGAGAGAAAAGATGACCCACCCCGATACACTCTTGATCGATCTCGTGACTGTCTCTTCTTTCCAGGACACAGAATATCTTTGTTCCATTTCTATGGCTGTGTGTAACCCGTCTTCTTTTCATCCCATTCATTCCATTTTTGCCTTTTTCCTTTGATTATCGCCCATTTCCTTTTGAGACCAACTTCACGCCTTCCTTGTACGACGCATTCGCTGGCTTTTAAGCGGTCTCATTATATGCACGTTTTCATTTTTCTTTTGTTCCCGAAGTCTTCCTTTTAGTTTTCTGTAAAAGAAAACTATTGTGCCGGCTTTGTCTGTTCGTCCGCACTTTTTTCTGTCCGCACTTTTTCTGTCCGCACTTTTTCTGTCCGCACTTTTTCTGTCCGCACTTTCTGTCCGCCCTCAGATCTTAAAAACTACTGAGGCTAGAGGGCTGCAAATTGGTATGTTGATCATCCACCCTCCGATCATCAAACATACCAAATTGCAGCCCTCTAGCCTCAGTAGTTTTGTTTTTATTTAAGGTTAAAGTTAGCCGTAATCGTGCGTCTGGCAACGATATAAGATAGTCCACCCCCGGGCCGTGGTTAAAGTTTCGTGGGTCGCGACTCATACAGCATTATACCGAGTCCACCGAAAGATAGATCTGTTTTCGGTGGCCTTGATTATACGCTGTAACAGAAAACTCGATTGCGTCGAAGGAACTTCGGCGCATGTTTTACTTTGAAGTTTAAGGGTTGATTTTCATGAACATCTGAAATTCAAAAATGACGCGACAGAGACAACACAAAATAAAAAAAAAAGCATTAGCTAAAGACTCATTCGTATTGATTTCAAATTGATAGAAATTTCTGTTAGTTCTTCTTTCCTGTTCAATTATTGTTATTCTATTTTCAAAATTTACTTGTATTATAATTTTCTTAATTATAATTAAATGGTATTTGTAAAATTAATTGTAAAGATAGATACATATAATTAATGTCGTTCATAATAATCAGTAATTATATATAATTTTGAAAGATAATATTCAATGTAATTTAAAAAAAATAAAATGTGTTAAAATAGTAAACATAAATAAATAAATAGGATCTAAATAAATAACTAACAAGTTATAGAATTGAACTGAATATAGAATTTAGGCCAAAAGCCAAGCACTGAGACCTATTAGGTCATTCAGCACTGAAACGGAAATTGAGAATAAAAGGTTTGAAAGGTGTAACAGGAGGAAAATCTCAAAGCAGTTGCACTATGAATCAATTGTTAGGAGAGGATTGAGGAAAGTAAGATGGAAGAGAGAGACTATGAACAGAGGTACAGTAAATTCTTTATATGCTAATAAATTTTCTTTATTTTATAGATTTATGTGGTTCCCTTCCACTTACCTCTGCTTTTACCAGAGAGAGAGAGAGAGAGAGAGAGAGAGAGAGAGAGAGAGAGAGAGAGAGAGAGAGAGAGAGAGAGAGAGAGAGAGAGAGAGAGACAGAGAGAGAGAGACTTATCTACGTTTTTCTTTATTTTTCTATATTTATGTGGTGCCCTACCACTTACCTCTGCTTTTACCTGAGAGAGAGAGAGAGAGAGAGAGAGAGAGAGAGAGAGACTTACCTACGATTTTTTTTATTTGCCACATTAATTTTGCCCCTCCCACTTACCTCAGCTTTTACCAGAGAGAGAGAGAGAGAGAGAGAGAGAGAGAGAGAAAGTCTGCTGTGGGCCTTTGGTGTCTATATATCGTATTAAACCGCAAATACCCTTTAATATCGCATTCCCATTGCCTTGGGAATAACTTGCATCTGCTCCGATTATTAGGATTCGAAATTATGCCTTTTTGGTTTGATACAGAGTTGAACGGGGCCTAACCATTCGGCTGTCAAAACGCACACACACACATGTATATATACACATATATGTATATATATAAATATATATTCATGTATATATATATATATATATATATATATATATATATATATATATATATACAAAGTTCTGTTTATACAAATAAATTAGCACTATGTGCAAAAGTCTTAATAATAATAATAATAATAATAATAATAATAATAATAATAATAATAATAATAATAATAATAATAATTTTCAGGGACTAAAACAAAATTTTTTTACATGCAAATAAATTAGCATTATGCGCGAAGTCTTTAATAATAATAATAATAATAATAATAATAATAATAATAATAATAATAATAATAATAATAATAATAATAATAATAATAATAATAATAATAATAATATCTTTAAAGGAGTACTAACATTTTTCTCATGCGGACAGATCAGCATTACGTGAATAATAATAATAATAATAATAATAATAATAATAATAATAATAATAATAATAATAATAATAATTCGTTTCAGAGATTAAAAATTTTTTTTCATTCACATAAATGCACATTACGTAATAATTTCCATTCACTAGGAATTACACGGAACAATTACTCATCCACAATCGTCGTGACAGCCAATACACGAACAGAAAGTGAAAGAATAACTTTTATTCTTCATGCTAATCTGCTCACTTGCCGGAACAATAATTGCTCATCCTTGCCGCGTGAAAGTGTGGGAGGAATTGTTAACAATTCTTCCTCCGTCAGTGATTGACCAGGTTACTTCGAAAGTAGTCCTGTTTAACTGTTAAATAGACGGTCAGACTGAGAGAGAGAGAGAGAGAGAGAGAGAGAGAGAGAGAGAGAGAGAGAGAGAGAGAGGTATCAAGTTCATCATATATGGTCCTTCGGATGGGTAAAATGAGGACAAATGATGAACAAGTAGAGAAACCTATCAATATTTGGCGTTCCATCTTTCATCTCAGAGAGAGAGAGAGAGAGAGAGAGAGAGAGAGAGAGAGAGAGAGAGAGAGAGAGGTGAGTTTACGAGCCTGAATTATAAACGCTCAGCTCCGGAAGGGAGGTTAGTGCCCTCAGTCCATATAAACTGGTGCACTGTAGGCTTTACCAAAGGGTGGTTGCAGCGTTCCTTTGGCCCATAGCTTCATCCAGTTTTTATTCTTTTACTTTACCTCCGTTCCCCACTTTCTTTACTAAAAAAATAACCAATTTTTCCTTAGTTCCCCCTTAAATAAATTTCAAGAAAACGATCTTGAAATTTACATGAAATGCTCAGAAATCCTTTTGAAAAAGATAAAAACAAAGATTGCCCTTTTTCAATAAAAAAAATAAATAAAAAATACAAAGAAATTTACATGAAAAATAACCAATTTTTTCTTAGTTCCCCCTTAAATAAAAATTCAAGAAAACGATCTTGAAATTGACATGAAATGCTCAGAAATCCTTTGAAAAAAAATAAACAAAGATTGTCCCCTTCTCAATAAAGAAATACAAAAAAAAAAAAAAAAAAAAAAAAATTACCCAAAGCGAACTCTGGCTCAGACGGTTTGACTTGTATTTTGGTCTGAAGGGATTTGCGCCTTGAAAGCAGTACTTTCACTTTTACCTTTTTTTTTTTTTAGTATTTTTTTTTTTGCGTTGCCTTAAGCTTCCCAACAGGGATAAAGGCAATAACCTTTCTCCTTCCTCTACTCTGGGGTTTGCCTTTGGCCTCAGGCAGACCACAAGACTTGGCAAGAGACTGATAGTTACAACCCCTATGGGATAATGACCCCAGCTGTTCCTAGTGTAAAAGGTGAACTCCTAATACTACTGTTATTACTAATGCTACTATTACTACTGCTACTACTGCTACTAGGACAAGGACACAAGGACACTCATCTCTTTTTTCCTGCTGCTACTTTTATAAATTTATAACAATGATAATGTCAATGCAACCTGGTCATTCGTCCTTCCTCTACTAGAATACTGTTCTCCGTTGTGGGCGTCTGCTGCTGCCAGAGATTTATCTCTTTTGGACAGAGTGGTTCCTGGTGGCAGGTTTCCTCACATTAGCAATTATGACTTGGACCATCGATGGATGGTCACCTGTCTGGTAATTTTTCAGAGGCTGTATTTTAACAGAGAACTTTCGTTGGCACAATTGATCCCTGATCCTCTTTTCCTGACGAGAGGAACCTGATTTGCTGAACAGTTCCAGAGGTCTTTTATTCCTCACGCCGTTGGACTTTGGAATAATTTCCCCTGGGGATGTTGTGGAATTAGAAACCCAGAAGTTCAAGCGGAGTTGCATTGCATTACTGCCCTCAAATAATTCGTCTTGTATTCCAGTAATTTTCTTTGTATTTTTATCTATTTATTTATTAATTCATAAATTTATCTGATTTACTTATTTAATAATTAATCTCTTCATTCTGTATTTCCTCTTATCTTTTGCAATTTCTTTCAAATGAACACCATAATCTTTTGGAAGCTTGAATTTTAAGTCAGTGGCCCCTGTATGAAGAAGGGTTCCTCTTTGAATAATAATAATTATAATAATAATAATAATAATAATAATAATTAATAATAATAATGATAATAATAATAATAATAATAATGTTGGTGAAGTTTTAAGAGCCTGAGATATAAACTTTCTTATTGCTTAATGAGACTGAATACCTTTTTCACTTTTCCTTTTCAATTGGAGGCAAACTGAGGTTATGTTTTATATAGTAGTGTTTGCAGTGATATTGGTTTAATGTGATGTTATCAAAGTATTATTGTATAGGGGTTCATATCATTGCTCATCAGTTTCCTGTGAAAAATTGTAATGTACACAGTATATACTGCATATATATATATATATATATATATATATATATATATATATATATATATATATATATATATATATATGTATGTATATATATATATTTATATATATTTCAACTTTATCACTTACACAATTGTTCTGTGCATTAATACAATTACTAATAGGATACTTGACAATGAGGGCTATTGGTCCTAGAAAGCTTGTAACTTTCCTTGAATACCATCCAGTTTTAATGAGGTCATGTTAGTAATATATACACACACACACACACACACACACACACACACATATATATATATATATATATATATATATATATATATATATATATATATATATATATATATATATACAAAATATTTTTCAGTTTTCAACATTTTTACATGCAAATCTGTATGTTGCATATTCATGTTTTTAATCTAAGGCAATTATTTTTTTCTACAATGACTGTTTCATTATGAATCACGTTTTTTATCATCTGATTATCTGTGACAATTACATTAGATGAACCTATTCCAATGGAATTAGCTGCTGTTATGATAAATGCCCAGTTCACGAATGAATAATTACTTTTAAATGAAATTATATTCAGTCTCTTTATGTCTTCTTTTATTGTTATTTTCTGCACATATGGATAATTATCCTTATGCTCTGAAATGTGTCTTGGTTTTATTTTCTCTCTTGCCTCCTTCATCTCAAAAGACTTGATAAGCAAAAAGTGAATTTCTTTAAAATATTAAAGAAAAAACAATGCTTTCTAACTTATCTGTCAATTCTTGAAAATTCGTAGCAAAAATGTTAAAACTGTTAAAACCTTGGCAAAGAAAATATTTAGCAGAAACGGTCATTTATACATTCCACAAGAAAGAGAGATTCGATCTGATATGTTCTTGCCATAGCATGCGATATTCCCAAAATATTTTGAACCTCCCAAAGGAAACATTGGCTGAGGTTCTTTTTCTGTAGAAGCTCCGGTGCTTTTTGGAACCAATGCCTGGGAATATTCAAGGCCGCCGAAAATAGATCTATCTTTCTGTGGTCTCGGTATAATGCTGTATGAGCGGCGGCCCATGGTGGCCTATCCTGCATCGTTGCCAGATGCACGATTATGGCTAACTTTAACCTTAAATAAGATAAAAACTACTGAGGCTAGACGGCTGGAATTTGGTATGTTTGAAGATTGGAAGATGGAAGGTCAACATACCAATTTGCTGTCAGCTGGTCTCAGTAGTTTTTAAGATTTGAGGGAGGACAGAAAAAGTGTGGACAGAATAAAGTGAGGACGGAGAGACAAACCCGGCACAATAGTTTTCTTGTACAGAAAACTAAAAAACGAGATTGAAGGAGGTAATAGTGGAAAAGGATGGAAAAAATAAAAAAAAGAGAGGAAGAAGATGTTGCAATTAAAAAGGAAAAAAAAAACATCCCAATCTAACAAAAATAGCATGACATCGACGCCCTTACCTGGGGAGGGGGGGAGGTGAGGGCGTGGAGAGGGGGAAGCTGTTGATTGTGCTTGTTGCTTGTAGGTGCCGGAGCTTAATGGCTCCTAACTATCAGTTGCTCCACTTCAAGGTCTGTTTACAATTTGCTTTCTAGCCTTTCCACACCCACAAACAATGTGCTAGAACAATCCCCCCCCTTCCCCCCTCCACATTCGTTGTTTGCAAAGCAATGACAAAAGCGCCGTTTGCTTTCAAAAGCCTTATTGTGACTCACTGAGTTTGCTGGTGGGTGAGGCAATCTTTGTCGCTTTAATTTCATGTCTATAGTTCTGCTTTTACTCGTACTCTGTTGCTTTCAAGCCTTATTGTGACTCATTAACTCTTAGACTGTACCATCCACTTTGCTGCAAGATGCTTTTCTGCTTGGATTTTGAGAGGCAGACGTTTTAAGATTAATCTTCAAGCCTTTTTAATCCAAGCTTGAGACCTGCTTGAGTGCAGATACCCCTGTGACACAGGTATTTCCGACCAGGTGATGTCCCTAAGCCAGGGATTGGTCGCCTTAATCTTTTCCAAATCCTCCCTCTAATCCTTTAGCCTCCTCCTTCTCGACCTTCTGTACCCAGAACAGGTTCCATGTGAACTCTCTTCACTCTTCACTCCTTCCTCGTCACTCGTTCTTACCACATGCCCAAACCATCTCAGTCCTCGACTTTCTTATCATGGTAGTAATTTTTGCAATCCAGTGCTTCTAGTTTCTTCATTTTGTAGCCTCTGACGCATAGAAACCCTGCAACTCTTTGTCACAAATCTGGAAAAGAAGAAGAAGAAGAAGAAGAAGAAGAAGAAGAAGTAGAAGAAGAAGAAGAAGAAGAAGAAGAAGAAGAAGAAGAAGAAGACTTGTAGGTA
>NC_089795.1:91859229-91866729 GCF_040412425.1 Macrobrachium rosenbergii | reverse complement strand
ATTTCTGCATCATCAGGAGCGACTTGGGAGGGCGTAGGTGGGTGGGTGGGTGGTTGGGCGTGGGAGAGGGAAGATGGTAGGCGGGTAAGCTGTCATGATTAGTTTTAAGCATCTGGGCGGCATTATGTTGCACAGGACGAGACACCTCTGCGGTTGAAATCCAAGCGATCGCAGGCGTCAATTGTATATTGCCCACTTTGGCGACTTTCACTTACGATTCGAGATCTCGAAGAAGGATCGGGTTTTCGTCGGTTCGGATCGTCTCGGAGATGCGCTCTGTTTGTTTCCGGATTCATTTCTCGTTTGTTCGTTTGTTTCTTTGGTTTTTTTGTTGATTTTTGTTGATTTTGTTGATTTGTCTAAAGTTTGTTTCTGTTTGTTTCTTTTTTTTTTTTTTGTTATCCGCAGTTTATACTTTTTTATCAGGTTTTGAAAAGATTTTCCGCATTTTTTTACTTTTTCTGTCCGCATTTTTTCTGTCCGCACTATTTTCTTTCACACTTTTTCTGTCCTCACTTTTTTCCTTTTTTTCGTCCACACTTTTTTCTGTCCACACTTTTTTATACTTTTTCTGTCCGTACTTTTTTTCCGCATCGTACTTTTCTGTTTGCACTTTTTCTGGTTTCTGAAAAAGATAACTGTTGTCCGCACTTTTTCTGTCCACACTTTTTCTATCGGCACTTTTTTCTGTCTTTTTCTGTCCGCTTTATCCTGTTTTCATTTTTGTTCTGCACTTTTTCTGTAAGCACTTTTTCTGTCACTTTTTTCTGTCCGCACTTTTTCTGTCTGCACTTTTTTGTCTGCTTTTCTCACTTTTTTTGTCTGCACTTTTCTGTCCGCACACTTTTTCTGTCTTTTCTGTCACACTTTTTCTGTATGCACCTTTTTCTGTCCTCAGTTTTTCTGTCAGCTCTTTTTCTGTTTACACTATTTTCTGTCCACACTTTTTTGTCTGCACGTTTTTCTGTTACTTTTCCGTGCACTTTTTCTGTTATTTATGTCTGTTATCTGTGTCAAAATATTATTATTATTATTATTATTATTATTATTATTATTATTATTATTATTATTATTATTATTATTATACATTTTCAGGAAGCTGATGAGACTTGCGTCAACATTCCCACTGGAGGACACGATCACGAAGCGCAGAGAACGGCCCTAAGCCCTAAGCCCTAAGTCCTAAGCCCTAAGCACTAAGCACTAAGCACTAAGCCCTAAGCCCTAAGCCCTAAACCCTAACCCCTGAGCCCTGAGCCCTGAGCCCTAAACCCTAAACCCTAAACCCTAAACCCTAAACCCTAAACCCTAAACCCTAAACCCTAAACCCTAAACCCTAAACCCTAAGCCCTAAACCCCAAGCCCTAAGCCCTAAGCCCTAAGCTCTAAACCTTAAACCCTAAGCCCTAAGCCATAAGCAATAAGCCCTAAACTCCAAGCCCTAAGCCCTAAACCCTTATTCCTAAGCCCTAAGCCCTTAGTCCTAAGCCCTAAGCCCTAAGCCCTAAGCCCTAAGCCCTAAGTCCTAATCCCTAAGCCCTAAGCCCTAAGCCCTAAGCCCTAAGCCCTAAGCCCTAAGCCCTAAGCCCTGATCAGCCTCGCTCACTCTCCGCGATTTTTGTTGGCTAATTACCGCTTCGGCCGCACACCTACCTTCCCAAGGTAAGCGATCTTACAAGGCTTCGGATACTAATTACTGGTTTCTTGTGTTTATTTTTGTGGCTCAATGAAGCTTCATTTCGAGGTATATTTTTCATCTTTCTGTCTGTCTGTCTGTCTATTTGTCCGTCTCTCTTTCCCCACCTCTTCAGTTCTCATTCCTCCTACTCTTCCTCTTGCTCCTTCTCCCCCTCATCTTCCTCCTCCTCTTCCTCCTCCTGTCGTTTACATAAATTTGGTTATTGGTTTATTATTTTTTTGGGTGAATTATTAATTTTTCTCTCTCCTTTATATATACATATATATATATTTTGTGTGTGTGTGTGTGTGTGTGTGTTTACACTCTTCTTCCAGGAAACACTTTGTAACACAGACCTTCCCTCATTAGAGAAAAAAAAATGACATTGAGTGCCATCACGAACCTAAGAAAAACAGACCTGTAAATCAGACATAATTTTCAGTACAAATCTTAGGAAATGGTTTAGGTACTTGTCTCTCTACGGATGAGCAGAAACACCAAGAACTATACTGCCCTAAAATGGAAGGCTGCAGTATTTGCAAAAATACAAAACTGAGAAAAATGGTAGATACTCCCTTGCCTTACTACTGATTTTGCAGATACTGGAAATGGGACCCCCTAAATACTCGTGGAAAGCATCGAAGAATCATTCTGAAACTGCAGTAACTTGTGTATTAGTGTTTCACGAGACCAATAGGTGGCATATCTCAGTTTCGAAAATTTTGCAGATTCTGCAGTTTTCCCTTGCCTTACTACTGATATTACAAATGCTGCAAATGGGACCCCCTAAATACTCGTGGAAAGCATCGAAGAATTATTCTGAAACTATAGTAACTTGTGTATTAGTGTTTCACAAGCCCAATAAGTGTCATATCTCAATTTCGAAAATTTTGCTGATTCTGCAGTTTTCAATTTTAGGGCAACATAGCTTAAGATTTGTTTATTTCTGCTTTCCTTGAAAATTCATTCAGGGCTTTCTATAGCTGTCAATTTACCGGAAGGCTCCTGTTCTTGAGTTGTTAAGAGATGTCACTGGAGAGCCAACTTCCGAGAAAGAATGATTGATGTTTTGTTGTGAGCTAGAGTAGGGGGTTTGAGAAGCCATTACATTTGAGCTCTTGGCCTTGTCTTTCGGTTAACAGAATCTGCTGTCATGAATCTGTGATTGATTCTTTGCAATCACTATCACTTGGGACCTGTCCCCCACTGGCTGTCGACCTAAGAAACAGGAGATCAGCGCCTGCTCTATGAGCCTACAGAGGCCGAGGAGGACTTTAGCTTTTAAAATCAGTTAAAATCAGTTATTTCCAATTGACATTCGTCCATCTGTCAATAGAAGATTACTATACAAAATATACGTTGCATCGAAAACTAATAGTTACTACAACTGAAAGTGGTAGCTTCCAAGTACAGTAACTTTTGCTTCGATTGGAAATAATCATTTTGAGCAATGGTAGTTTTTCATTCAGTTTTGTAGAATATCATACCCTTACCATCAAAAATTATTATTTGCCTTCATGATTTCATAATAGATTCATATGCTGTAACTGTGGCTTCTTTTCGAAAGCCAGGAAATTTGAATGTATCATTTGAATATTCCTTTTTGTACCTAATACTTTGCGGACCCGTTGATTGTTTTGATAGACTTCTGTAAAAAAAAAAATTAGCTTCTCATTCATTGAGTTTATTGTCATCTTTATTCCCTCAGCCTTGCAAACTCTTTTTCTTCTTGTCTTTTTGTTTCTCTTCATCATCCTGTCATTCTTCTTCTTCTTCTTCTTCTTCTTCTTCTTGTGGGCGACAGAAGTTCACACACGCAAATGCTCACAGACGCTTCTTATTTTTCGCTTTTCTTCTTCATCCTCTCATTCTATATCTTCTCTTCCTTTATCTTCTTCTTCCATTTCCTCTTTTTCTTCTTCTTCTTCTTCTTCTACTTCTTCTTCTTCTTCTTCTTCTTCTTCTTCTTGCAGGTGACAGAAGGTCACTAACACACACACACACAAGCACAAACAAACACACAAACACAACTCGCTTCTTATTTTTTCGCTTTTCTTCTTCCTCCTCTCATTCTATATTCTTCGTTTATTTTGTCATCTTCTTCTTCTTCTTCTTCTTCTTCTCCTTCTTCTTCTTATAGACGACAGAAGGTCACAAACACACACACACACAAACAAACACACAAACAATCACACAAACAGATCCCGCCGGAGGTTGTTCGTGTGTGTTACAAGATGTCCGTCCCGCCCACTGCATCTGTTCGAGAGCCTCTAAAAACCGCCCACACGCCCACTCAACCAGCCTACAGCAGCTTCCTCCAACGTCATCTGCCGAGACTCTCTGCGTCTATATTCCTCTCTTTCTCTCTCTCAGTTCCCTTCTTTATTGGTTTCCTCTTTCTCAGAAGGTGGTTGGTGGTTAATTTCTCGTATAGAACTTGGTAACTGTCCTCAGAGATGAACACCAATGCCTTTGTACACACATATATAGAAGGCTCACCAGTAGCGTCGAATGCCTTTATTAATATATATATATATATATATATATATATATACATATATATATATATATATATATATATATATATATATATATATATATATATATATATATATATATATATATATATATGTATATGTGTGTATATGTACATACATAGATAAATATACATATATGAATATATATATATATATATATATATATATATATATATATATATATATATATATATATATATATATATATATATATATATATATATATATATATATATATTTATTTATGTGTGTGTGCGTCATACTAATTACATACTTCTTCACGTTCAAGAATATACATTATAATACTACCTCCCACAACAGCTGGTTTCATTCAAGAAAGAAATCAGAAAGTTATAAAAATCTAACTCCCCCTCTCTCTCTCTCTCTCTCTCTCTCTCTCTCTCTCTCTCTCTCTCTCAAACAGACGGCGGTCTAAGGTCTGCAGTTTGCGGTCAAGATGATGATGAGAATGTCGGACATAAAACCATAGTCTCTGTTGCATATTCATGGGAGGCTGAATATTATAACTTCTTCATTAAGAGGTCCAGGAAGTCGAGTTCCTTTTATTTTCCCCTGAGAGAAATGATCTAATCCAATTGGCGTTGCAAAGTCGGGGGTCAGTGAAGCTGAGTGTTGGTAAAATAAGAGATTGATTAGCTGAGATTGTTTTTTTTTTATTTTTTATGTTGATTTTGAGAGTCAGACATGCCTATAATTAATTGATTTCTTTAGTTCCTCAATTAAATGTACTGCCGCTTGCAACCTGCAGTTATGGCTTGTTGCAAGTTGCACGGGAGCTTTCATACATATTTTAAAGGGGTAAAATTTATATATGTATATATACATATATATATATATATATATACATTATATATATATATATATATGTATATATTATATGTACATATATATATGTATTTATATATATGTATATATATCATATTTATATATACATATATATACATATATATATATATATATATATATATATATATATATATATATATATATATATATATATATATATATATATATATACACACACACATGTACAGCATTGAAAATTCCAGCACTGAAAATCATACGAGAAGTGAACGCGTTCTTCCAACCATCTCAAAAGTGATCCCCCTTTTTCGAACGCGAACTAAAAAAATACGCTTTCTAAGTTCTATTTCTTGATAACTGAACGATGAGTTCTTCGCGTGAAACAGCATAACACAGCAGGAAGTGACGTCATCCTCGGATGCATTTTCTTTCTGTAGTTATAGATTGTAATGACTGACTGTCTATTCTTCTCTCTCTCTGTCTCACCCCTTCTCATCACATGGCCATACCACTGCGGTCTTCTTTCCTGGGCCTTCTTTGATAATTCTACGACTTTGGTGGTTCCTCTAATTCTTTAATTTTTGATCCTTTCAATTTTTGTTGCTCCAGACATCCATATATCTCAGTGACGTCATCTAGAGAATCGTTACCTTACTGTTTTACTGATTCTAACGAATGTATGACCACATATCTATAATTATTAGCTTTGATATGAATGCTCTGAATGTTTTGAATGCTTGCATGCAACCTACAACAGGCCTTAGATACACCTTGCAAGCAGCAGTCAATTGAAATGAGGAACTGAAGACTTCATGTTTATTGTAAAGGCAATTGAATCTAGACTGGTTCTCTTCTCAAAGTTAAATCTATGAAAAGACTCAAGCTAATAAATCTCTTATTTTACCGTATTCAAAACTCCACTAACCTCTGGTTTTGCAACGCCAATTCGATTGCGAAGATAATCTCTCTAGGGAAATAAAAGGTTTATTATATATATATATATATATATATATATATATATATATATATATATATATATATATATATATATATATATATATATATATATATATATATACATACATGTAACAATTTTTGCAAGTCTATTTTATTAAGTGCAAACATTGATAAGTGGTTTTCACATACATTACTATTAAGAATAATTTCGGTTGTTTCTTTTAGTGGGATATTGGCGAAAAGAAACAACCGACATTATTCTTAATAATATACGTGAAAACCACTTATCAATGTTTGCACTTAATAAAATAGACTTGCAAAAATTATTGCATTTAGCAACTGCTGATGGCATTTTTACTTTTGATGGTAATTTTATATATATATATATATATATATATATATATATATATATATATATATATATATATATATATATATATATATATATATATATATATATATATATATATATAACAAAGTCGCTTTACTTCCTGGAGAGAGAGAGAGAGAGAGAGAGAGAGAGACAAAACTGACAGCGATCTGCCAGAGACTTGACAGGGACAAGTGTGTTCAGTGACTTGCCTGCACTTAAAGCTACCATCTCTCTCTCTCTCTCTCTCTCTCTCTCTCTCTCTCATTCCTCCTCCTCCTTGTCGCCGAGTCCTTATCGAAGGATTTCCTGAGATGTAAGGGACTCCCAGGCATTTACTAACAAGTATCCTGCAGGATGGAGGGATGATAGGAACAGGATTGCTTCTGGGAGTCCTTCCTGTTGGGGAAGGTGTGGTTATATCCTTTGTTTTGGTATTTCATTTGCGCTGTTCTCTCTCTCTCTCTCTCTCTCTCTCTCTCTCTCTCTCTATGTATATATATGTGTGTGTTTAGATGTATGCATGTGTACTGTATATATATACTGTATATGTGTACATATATATTTATATATATACATATGTATGTATATACAGATACATTCATATACACCTATGTATACATGTGCTTATATTTATTTATATAAGGTTTTTATGTGTATGTTTCTTTTGTATACATATACATCTATTGCCTTAAATATTCTATGGAAATACCCCTATTGTCTTATATATATTTGCATATATATACATACGTACAAATGATATGTATACATATATACATACATACACATGTGTATGGATTTATGGATCGTATATGTATATTCCTCCTGTGTACAAACTCAAACATGTGACTCAGCCACCGACAAGGAAGCGAAAAAACCTCCAAAATAATACTTCCTGGAGGAGGTTTTAATATTGGTTGACCAAACTCACTTCCTTCTTGTTATTTGATTGGATGGAATTACTCATTTGTTAGGATTATTTGTATGCTTTATTCCCATGGTATTTCGTTTTCATGTTACGAATCTCTCTCTCTCTCTCTCTCTCTCTCTCTCTCTCTCTCTCTCTCTCTCTCTCTCTCTCTCTTAGTTATATATATATGTATATACATAGATATATGTGTATATATTTATGT
>NC_089795.1:91816729-91856729 GCF_040412425.1 Macrobrachium rosenbergii | reverse complement strand
TTGTGCTTCTCAAAAAAAAAAAAAAATTATTTACATCTGTCAATGTGAAATATTCATTGGTTAGTTTGGTCAGTATTTTTTGGATATCATTCTCTCTCTCTCTCTCTCTCTCTCTCTCTCGTTGGGCAATTAGAATTACTGTTTATACCGAGAGAGGTCGTTATGCTCGTTTCATTTCTTAAACATGTCATGAACCATCTGTTGGTTGTTTTTTTATTTTGAAAGTTTTTTTGGGGGAAATTGAATTTTTTTGTTAAAACATGTGTTTAATAATGAGGTAACTTTGATTCTTTTTTTATTTTTTTTGTTTATTCTTAAATTCTCTGAATGCGTTTAGTTCCCTATTTTCCATTTAACTCATTTTCACCAAAAGAGAGAGAGAGAGAGAGAGAGAGAGAGAGAGAGAGAGAGAGAGAGAGAGAGAGAGAGAGAGAGAGAGAGGGGCTTTTGAACTGAATCTCTCTCTCTCTCTCTCTCTCTCTCTCTCTCATTGTGATACTTATTAATTGGATATGGAGGCCTTTGTCTGTATATCAATCCAGGAATTTGTACTTCTGCAACCGGCCAATGAAGAAGTAGAGGCATTTATTTCTGGTGATAGAAATTCATTTCTCGCTATAATGTGGTTCGGATTCCACAATGAGCTGTAGGTCCCGTTGCTAGGTAACCAGTTGGTTCTTAGCCACGTAAAATAAATCTTATCCTTCGGGCCAGCCCTAGGAGAGCTGTTAATCAGCTCAGTGGTCTGGTTAAACTAAGGTATACTTAACTTAGTAATTTGTACGCGAAATCAGGAGATAAATTTCATTACAAAAAATCGTAATTATAACTTATGGGAAATTCTTCATTAATCCTCACTTCATAATGCTAAGAATTCTTTAAAATTATCTAAGAATTCTGTCCGTCCTCAGATCTTAAAAACCACTGAGGCTAGAGGGCTGCAAATTGGCATGTTGATCATCATCCACCCTCAAATAATCAAACATGCCAAATTGCAGCCCTCTAGCCTAAGTAGTTTTTATTTTATTTAAGGTTAAAGTTAGCCTTAATCGTGCTTCTGGCAACGATATAGGATAGGCCACCACTGGGCCGTGGTTAAAGATTCATGGGCCGCGGATTATACAGCATTATCTCGTAATAATCTCATAAAATTCTGAGAATTATCTCGCAGTTATCTCATAAAGTTCTGAGAATTATCTCGTAATCATTTCATTATTTTCATCCAATTCCAAATCACCCAGACTAAAAAATCAAGAGAATTATCTTATAAAATTCTGATTCACCCAAACTACAAAATTCTGAGAATTATCTCGTAATGATCTTGTAAAATTCTGAGAATTATCTCGTAATCATCTTCTAAAATTCTGACAATGATCTCTTAATCCTCTCATAAAATTCTGAGAATTATCTCGTAACCATCTCACTATTTTCATCCAATTCCAAATCACCCAGACTGAAAAATCAAGAGAATTATCTGATAAGATTCTGAATGACCAAACTACAAAATTCTGAGAATGATCTCATAATAATCTCATTATTTTAATCAAGAGAACTATCTCGTAATCCAGATTAAAATCTCATTTACCATTGACAAATTCCTTTAACAGATCGAGATCAATCAGGGAGACATTTTTACCATCTCATAATTCTGATCAAATAATCAAGGAACCGCCTGACCGTGAAATGTAAACAATAAATTGTACACTGGTCTTATCTTCGCTTGATTTATTAGTACGTAAACTCCTGGTTGGTGTGGTCCTTTGTGTTATGGCTTTCCCCTCTCTTTCTGGAGAGAGAGAGAGAGAGAGAGAGAGAGAGAGAGAGAGAGAGAGAGAGAGAGAGAGAGGAGAGAGAGAGAGAGAGAGATGAAGGGAGAGAGAGAGAGGAGGGAGAAAGAGGGGAAGAGAGAGAGAGAGAGAGAGAGAGAGAGAGAGAGAGAGAGAGAGAGAGAGGGAGGGGAGAGAAAGAGAAAGAGGAAGGAAAAACAAAGAAAGAGAGAGAGAGAAGAGAGAGAGAGAAGAGAGAGAGAGGAGGAGAGAGAGAGAGAGAGAGAGAGAGGGAGAGCAAAGAGAGAGAGATAGAGAGGAGGGAGAGAGAGAGAGAGAGAGAGAGAGAGAGAGAGAGGTCTGAGAGAGGAGAGAGAGAGAGAGAGAGAGAGAGACAAATCGAATGGAATACAAATCTAATATAACATGGTCAATCCCCCTTAGGTTTGTCCTAGATGATCAGCGAAGCCTACGAGCAGTGAAGGGTACAGGGCCAAGTTGGTATTTTGGTAAGTAACTAGTTATTAATATTTATTTTAATAATAATAATAATAATAATAATAATAATAATAATAATAATAATAATAATAATAATAATAATGACTGAAAACATGAGAGCATAATAACTCTGCAATTGCCTGTATTATATAATAAAGGGAAAAATCTGGCTACTATCTTGCAGTGAAGATGATCAATTGATCTAAAACATGTCATAAACACATGTCGTCAATTTGTCGCGCATACATCACAAATAGGTTGAATACAAGTCAAGCGACTTATAGGTAGTCCTAACTAGTGCTTCAAAGACTACAAAAACTTTGTATAAAGGAAAATGATTAATTGATCTAAAACATGTCACAAATGCATGTCGTCAACTTGTTGCGCACACACCACAAACAGGTTGAATACAAGTCAACGACTTATTGGTAGTCCTAACTAGTGCTTCAAAGACTCAACAAAAACTTTATATAAAGGAAAAAATTTTGACACTAAAGTCTTGAAGTGATATGAAAAAGAAAAGGGTGAAGATGATCAATTGATCTAAAACATGTCATAAACGCATGTCGTCAACTTGTTGCACACACATCACAAACAAGTTGAATACAAGTCAGCGACTTAATGGCAGCCCTAATCAGTTCTTCATTCGGTTATCGAACATTTGCCAAAGATTCGTTCTCCGCTTGACGCGTTTTCAACTTGTTTGTGATATGTATGCGACATGTTTCCGACATGTTTATGACATGTGTTTATGAAAGGTAGGTAGAGCTGTAAGAACGAAAGGGCTTCGTCATCTCCATGTCATGAGTTCTCCATTTTTTAGTTTTCTGTAAAAGAAAACTATTGTGCCGGCTTTGTCTGTCCATCCTCACTTTTTCTGTCCGCCCCCAGATCTTAAAAACTACTGAGGCTAGAGGGCTGCAAATTTGTATGTTGATCATCCACCCTCCAGTCATCAAACATACCAAATTACAGCCCTCTAGCCTCAGTAATTTTTATTTTATTTAAGGTTAAAATTAACCATAATCATGCTTCTGGCAACGATATAGGATAGGCCACCACCAGGCAGTGGTTAAAGTTTCATGGGCCGCGGCTCATACAGCATAATACCGAGACCACCGAAAGATAGATCTATTTTCGGTGGCCTAGATTATACGCCGTAGCGGCTGTACAGAAAACTCGATTGCACCCAAGAAACTCCGGCGTACTTTTTACTTGTTGTTTTTAACGTTTATTAATCATATGATAATGAAGTCGGAATTGGCCAAATGTTGTTTCTCTTTATGGGTCAGCCATTATCTCTCTCACTGCATTGTTGTTCCTCTCATCTCGCAAACATGGAAATCTCCAGAAAGCTCATTCACGTGACAGAGTACGGAAGTGTTGTTTCTCTCATTCAAAGGATGTTATTTTTTTCTGCAGTGCTGTTTCTCATTATATTTAACGAGCGTTCACTTAACAAACTCCAAGCTACTTGTATCGTCGATTTCAACATCCATAAAACAAAATACTTAATTGATTTTTTTGGTTTTATCTCCACGTTATTAGTTGTATGGCTTATTCTTTTGTTTACTTGATTATTTTTGTTATATTAGCACTAGACTTCTTAGGAACCAAATAATAAGGAATCATGACCAATAAAACTATTAGTTTAGAAATCTGGAAAAATGAGAATCATGAAAATAGAAATATCAATTGAAGAAATAAGGAATAAACAAGTAAAAAATGCGCTGAAGTTTCTTCGGCGCAATCGAGTTTTCTGTACATCGTACAGTCGAGGTCACCGACAATAGATCTATCTTTCGGTGGTATAGGTATAATGGTGTATGAGCAGCTGCCCATGAAACTTTAACCACGGCCCGTGGTGGCCTGGCCTATATCGTTGCCAGATGCACGATTGTGGCTAACTTTAACTTTAAATGAAATGAAAACCACTGAGGCTAGAGGGCTGCAATTTGGTATGTTTGATAACTGGAGGGTGGATGATCCACATACCAATTTGCAGCCCTCTAGCCTTTGTAGTTTTTAAGATCTGAGGGCGGACAGAATAAAGTGCGGACAGAAAAAGGATTAAGAAAATGAGGACATATTGTCAGACAAAAAGAGTCAACATCAAAAGATAGATCAAAGGATGAAAATACAATGAATAAATTATGGAAATGTGGAAATTCATGACAACAATGAGAACATCACAGAATAGATCAATACATTACAATATCAAATACAATGTATGTGAATGTGAACAGTGAATGTAATCTTTCATCTTTACCAATGAATTAACCCAGTGGTTCTTAACCAGAGGTGCTCGCACCCCTAGGGGGTACAAAGCCGGTTCCCAAGGGGTGCGGGATGCCTATGAATAATTAAAGCAAAATATATTTTTATATAAGTATGTTATTTTTCTGCAAAAAAAATAAGATAAAATAACATAAAATAGAATAAATAATTTATAATAATAATAATGATAATAATAATAATAATAATAATTAAGAACCACTGAATTAACCGGATGTACATAGATTTAGCTTATTATATTAATCGTGACAGAAAATAAAAGCGTAATTTCGTAGTCATTATTAAAATTCTCATACTCTATTCTAGTTGCAAAATTGCATATCACCATTGACAAGATTCTATTTAGGCAAGTATTACTGATACCAAAGACCTCGAAAGCATTTGGTAACTGCTGTTGTTTATAAACAATGTCTTCAGGAACAATGCCAAAATTCAGTTAGGTAAATAACGTCATTTTGATGCCAGAAATTAGCATTAATTATTCATTATTAGTGATCATTCAGGTGTGCTTAGGTTGAGCAAGTAACTGTAGACTCGTCATGGACAAATTTCCGTGATTCATCGTTTTCCGGGAGTTTGGTGTCGGAAATAATTGTGGTTTTCTGTCAAGATCTTAATTATTGTCTTAATTTCCATCCTTACTTTGGATGGTCCTCCTACTGACACTGTTTGGGTTCGACAAATGGTTCCAACATTGTTTGTCCTAATTGATCCTTGACATTATTTCTAATTTTTAGTTTTGGAGGTCCTCAGTTATTTGGTCCACCAAACGGGCCACCTTTTTGGTAGAACAAACATTTTCTTGAAAGCTTAGTTCCTGGCCTGAGGTCCTTCCTTGGCCCTAATTTGGTCCATCAAGAAATACTCCTTTTGTTTTGTCAAAGTTTAAATTTTCTCTAAAACTTGTTCTAAAGTGCCACTATTACTTTGAAATAAAAATAACCTCCATAAGTTTTCGGATCTTCAAACACTTTTGACATCTTGTTTACCAATTTAAAATTTAAGATTTTGAAAATGATTACACTTGATTTACAGAAAAAAAAAATAAAATAAAAAAATGCATAGGGCTTCTAGTTGCCATAGTTAGATACAGGTTTTGTCACATTATAACCCAATGTTTGGCTTATGCTTACAGTAGTGACATTTGGTCATCATTTTGACCTGTTACTGCTTGCAACAGAATACTTTGGTCTGTTGTAAATAGCAGTAACACTTATATATTTATGTACTGTATATATATGTGCGCCAGACACCCCACCGTTAACACCCACCTCCCCTAATTTCATCCGGACTCGTGAATCACGCGGAGTACGGCAGCAATTTTAACAACACGACAATTCTCAAGGCCGCTGTACGATGTTGCATGCGTCGTCCTTCAGTTACATAATGATGTTCGCCCACGGATGCACACACAAGACACAGGTTTGGCTGAGAGAAGAGAGGAGTCCGCAACTGGCTGAACGCATGCAGCTAAAGAAAGGCTTCCTGGAACTTGCATGCACTTCCAGAAACGGGTTCGTGAACTGGAACCTTCGCAACAATACAGGAATGGCTGTTCGTTCTTTTTTTAGTTACGTAATGGATCAAAATAAAAAAAAAGAAATCTGCTTATTGTTTCCTGCACAGTTGAGGGTTCCCAGGTATGAACTGGCTGCCTGGTCTGGGCTACAAAAAAGACTTTATGCTGCTTATGCCAGTGGCCTTTGCACGTAAATAATAATAATAATAATAATAATAATAATAATAATAATAATAATAATAATAATAATAATAATGGATACATTTGAGAACAGCCATCAAAAATTCATTTTGCTGTTTGTTCCAGTGGCCTTTAGTAATAATAATAATAATAATAATAATAATAATAATAATAATAATAATGGCTATTTAATTTAATAAGTTTGTTCCAGTGGCCTTTAATAATAATAATAATAATAATAATAATAATAATAATTTAATTTGAGGAATAATAATAATAATAAAATAACAGTTTGTAAAAACCAGAATAGGATGACTTTAGACCAAAAATAATAATAATAATAATAATAATAATAATAATAATAATAATAATAATAATAATAATAATAATAATAATAATAACTGATATAAAACAACCATCATAAAAAGGATGACTTTCGTTCCAGTGACATTTGCGTCATAAATAATAATAATAATAATAATAATAATAATAATAATAATAATAATAATAATAATAATAATAATAATAATAATAATAATGGCTGCTTCAATTGAGAACGCCCATTATCGCGATTCCAGGAATAAGCGTCATTTTCCTACTTTTTCCTGTCAATTACTTTAAAGGAAACTTGGATTTTATTTCTTTCGTTTTTTCTGACAGGGTAATTGTTTCGTGGAAACTCGCCTGTTTGTTGATATTCTAAAAATATTTATTTGTTATTTTTCTCGTTTTTTGGAGAAGCAATTTGCCGGGCTTGCGTAAAAATTTTCCAATATATATATTATATATATATATATATATATATATATATATATATATATATATATATATATATATATATATATATATATATATATATATATATATATATATATATATATATATATGACTTTTTATCACATCACCGTGATTCATATACAATCAGTAAGCTACAAACGTCCTTTAATATCCAATTCGCTCTACCTCGGAAATAATATATTTTCATATATGTTACCGAAGGGGAATTTTTTAGTTGACAATAAGTTCGTCGTCCCGTGGCCTCGAACCAGCGAAGGACAAGAACTCAGGACTACAGTGGACGCATTTAACCCACGCGGCCAGCTTACTGATTATATATATATATATATATATATATATATATATATATATATATATATATATATATATATATATATATATATATATATATATATATATATATATATATATATACAAATTTTTCCGACAACAAAATTTTCCATAGAATCTAGAAGAACTCACGATTTTGGTCATATGGACATCAAGGTTTTAAAGATAGACAGTTATTAGATAGAAAAATATATTTATAATTGTACCTTAGAATGACGAACCATTCTCGACACGAAGACACCAAAGAAATTATACATAAGATTTGAATTGTTTATTTATGAAATAATTCTTCAACAAAAATAGATTATTTATAGAATCGAGGAGAAATCATTAAGTAGCTCATTTAGGTATCAAAATTTGAAAGAGGTACAGTTATTAGATAGAAAAATATATTTATATATTTGTATACCTCAGAGTGACGAACTATTTTGGTCAGTCAGTCAGCGAAGATTTTCGAACCTTCAGCTACGGCGGCGGTGTTCTGCGGTTCAGTTATATTATTAGAAAAATCCTTGAAAACAGAAGAGTACAAACCAATTAACAGAGTTCGAGGAAGACGTCACCAACAAACAACAACAACAAACAACAACAAACGCACGGAATCCCCCAGAGGCATGCACATGATCCAGAGATGCACAAACAAAAAACAAACAAAAATTAAATTGAGAAAAACGGTGGCTTTGTTTTGTCCGTGAATGGGAAACCATCACAGGAGCCATCGAAGCACGTAAGGACGTCGATCCTAATTGCTTCTAATGAATGTGTCGCCCTTATGGGCTCCGCGGAGTTCGCTTTTATCGTATACAGAAGGGGAGATTCCTTATTATATAATGTAACCTTCGAGAGGGGTTTACTGGGAGGGTGATTATGAACAAAGGGGGATTTGCGTGGAGGGGGCGTAGGAGAAGGGAGGAGGAGGAGGAGGAGGAGGAGGAGTAAGAGGAGGAGGAAGAGGAGGAGGAGGAGGAAGACTATTCATGTAACAAGTGGATTATGATAATCCCTGGATGCAAAAAATGACTGTGAATGTTTAGGATTCCTATGTTATTATTTTTGTTGTTGTTGTAATTGTTTTTGTTGTTTTTTAATAAATACTATTGAACAACATTACAAAAAAAGTCATTAACGTTACATGAACTCTCTACGTTACTGATTATCATTATTATAATTATTATCAGGAGAAAAAGACACATTAAGTGACTCCAAATATATTTGAACTTTGCAAGCGCTCTGAAGTCATGCCGATGCATTAAAGCACGGAGCTTGCTTCAAAGTTCAAAGGACATTGACTTCAGAGCACTGCGAAGTGCCAAGGACATTTTAATGTGGAGCAAAGCATATGTTGAATTTTAAAGCACTCCCAGAGTTTTTTTAAGGTATTATATATTGTGATACATTCATACATTACTGTCCTGGTGCTTTTGATTATACTGCTAATACTTTTCTCTCTCTCTCTCTCTCTCTCTCTCTCTCTCTCTCTCTCTCTCTCTCTCTCTCTCTCTCTCTCTCTCTCTCCCCGTGTTTTTCCAGTTATTGTATATTGTCAGATTTATATATTACTGTCTTGGTGCTTTTATTTCCACTACTAATACTCTCTCTCTCTCTCTCTCTCTCTCTCTCTCTGGTTTTTTAGTTATTGAATATTGTTAGATTTATATATTACCGTCTTGGTGCCTCTATCTCCACTACTAATACTTCTCTCTCTCTCTCTCTCTCTCTCTCTCTCTCTCTCTCTCTCTCTCTCTCTCTTTCTCTCTCTCTCTCTCTCAGGCATTAATAGACAGGCATTAATATCAGGAAAATACTAAGGTTAACAGACGGAACTGTGAAGCAATCTTTGACCGCAAAACTCAGCAAGGTGGAACAGTTTCATCCAGTCTAATCCTGAAATAACTCGGCCGTGAATGATATTCTATGATATATTATATATATATATATATATATATATATATATATATATATATATATATATATATATATATATATATATATATCATATATATATATATATATATATATATATCCCCTAAATCAATTCTCCTTATCTTTTATCATTTACTTACATTTTCATCAATCTGTTTATTAATGTCAATTTTTATTTTTTTCATTTTTAATCATTGATCTCTTCTTCTTCTTGTAGTTCCTGTTCCTTTCTGTTACTGTGTATGTGTATATATTAGATAGATAGATAGTTAGATAGATATATAGATAGATAGATAGATAGATAGATAGATAGATAGATAGAGTAATAACAATAAAAAAATAGATGGACGAACAGTAAACTTGGGGAATCATAGGTAGGAAGACAAGACCTCAAAGGCTGTGCAAAAAAAACAAAAAAAACATAAAGGACCAGAATTCCCAGGACGTTACAAAATTCTCTTAGCTGAGTGAATGCCCTGAATCCGTCAGGCATCAATAAGAACATGACGTAGAGAGAGTTTTGTTTTGGCAAACAAAGTCCAGTTCTGTGTTCTGCCTCGTCTACATCAGCGGTTTTAACCTTTTTATTACCACGCCCCCTCTAAGAGTTTGTCCTTCCCTCCACGCCCCCTCCCAGATTTAAAGGAAAACGTATATAAAAAAGAGAAAGGGTGTTTTTATCCTTTTGGGAATAAAATAGTGAGATACTTGACACTGCTTCTTAGCGACTCTTGTTAAGAGAATAACGAATATAATTATAGAATTTTTAATTTTTCCCTAGGGCTCGGTCCCGCCCCTGAAATTGCTGACGCCCCCCAGGTTGAGAACCACTGGTCTGCATAATAGTAACTGGACAGGTCTGTACTGTGCTCGGGTAAACGAAATGTACTGTATAATTTGTATAAAATAGACCTCATAAGATACATTTTTGGAATTTTAGGTTTTAAATGCATTCTTAATATACAGTATGCAAATTAAGTTCATGTCACTTTTATAATCTCTCTCTCTCTCTCTCTCTCTCTCTCTCTCTCTCTCTCTCTCTCTCTCTCTCTCTCTCTCTCTCTCTATATATATATATATATATATATATATATATATATATATATATATATATATATATATATATATATATATATATAACTTGAATTCCTACATTTTTCTTCCTAAATACAAAAATCACCCACTTTTTTTTTTTTTACTTTTTGACAGATTTACATTTATAGACTTTAGCTTTTCAATAACATTATTAGGCTATATATGTATATATACATACATATATATATGTGTGTGTATATGTATATCTATGTATACACACACATATATATATATGTATGTATGTATATATGTACGTATATATGCATGTATAAAACTTGAATTCCCATATCTTTGGCATACAGAATACAACGACATCGTAACTGTAAACATCATCAATATTTTGCTTTATTTTTGTCTGATCAATTCACCACCTTTTCTCATGGAAGGTGACGTATTAATAATATTTCAGATAAAAACTCAATAGAAAAGTCAGACCCTTTACCACTAAAACTTGAGGCAACCTTTGCGAACTTGTGCAAATAACATCGGGTCATGATGGGGCCCGAAAACCAACAAGTAAAGAGAAAAAAACATTAATAAGCAAACGACCTGCTGGAGTCTTCGGAATTAGCGGTTTTCGTCAAGTGGTGCCTGCAAGGTCTGCTCAGGCGTTCCTCTAGGGAGGCATTTGGAGACCGCGAAGTTTTTAACCTGGCATTTCCGGAACTGTTGTGTACGGATGTGTGTGTGTGTATGTGTGTGTGTGTGTAATGGTCTTCATTATATTATTGTTGTTTATATTGGTATACTTTTACATTTGTTAATTTACTTCTATTTGTAGAAGCTGATAATAATTTGTTTGACCTTATAACTGCTGATGAGAAAATTGTATAAAATGAATGCTGCTGTAATTGCAACTGCTTTCATTGATAATAATAATAATAATAATAATAATAATAATAATAATAATAATAATAATAATAATAATACGTTACAAATGAGCGGAATACTCATTCCTATCTTTTTCTCAGCTTTAAAAATCCCATGTTATGATGTCTGTATGTATATTTATATGTATGTATGAGTTCTTAGAACTGTATAAACTAAATATATGTGTGTACAGATCATATCTATGTATGTACATAGCGAACTATGCAACAAATGATATTGTTTTCATTTGATAGCAGAAAAAAAAAGACATCTGCCGGAGCTGTTTGAAACACGTAAGGACTTCGGCTAAAAACAAGTTACCTATATGAATGCCTTTTAATTAAAAAAGAAATTCAAGTGATATTCATCAGTAGTACTGCATCGAAATTCACAATATTAGTCATAGTTTTCAGAACAATTGTACTGATATGTTTCAACACTCATTATTCATGAAGCAATGACTAAAGATCACGACAAAATAAATTGATGATAATTATTGTCTGCTGGAAAACTAATATAAAACATCAAATATAAAAGATATATTTGTAGAATTCATACATATCAAACTAACAATGCTTAACTTTAGGTGCAATATATAATTAAAATTGGAAATAAATCAGTAAATGATATATCAGTTCCTTTGGCAGATGGTTCCAAAGGCGATCCTTCTTAGATTCGGCGTATCCTGCGTATCCTACGCAGATGAGTGCTGAGGATTTGAGATTACTCTGGGTAATTACTCTCATAGAAGACTAGTAGGATGCCTCAGTCAGCGGACCTTAGCCCAAGAGGTAGGTGGAATAGAATTTAAAAACTTATTAATTTTGGAAGACCAAAAAATAACAAGTAGAATATTCGCCGAAGTTTCTTCGGCGCAATCGAGTTTTCTGTACAGCCGCTTCAGCGTATAATCAAGGTCACCGATAACAGATTTATCTTTTGGTGGTCTCGGTATAATGCTGTATGAGCCGCGGTCCATGAAACTTTAACCACTCCTATATCGTTATCAGAAGCACGATCGTGGCTGACTTTAACCTTAAATAAAATAAAAACTACTAAGGCTAGAGGGCTGCAATTTGGTACGTTTGATGATTGGAGGGTGGATTGGAGGGCGGATAGAAAAAAGTGCGGACAGAATAAAGTGCGGACGGACAGACAAAGCCGGCACAATAGTTTTCTTTTGTAGAAAACTAAAAGTACAATTCTCATGGAATATAATATTTTTTCGCTTAAATTCTTTAAAATATTATAATTATCATTTTCACTTGCAATCACATAGCTCCCTTTAAAAAAATATTATCAAATAAACAACAAAATCAGTGATCATTCAAAACTCGCCCTTAATCCTACAGCATTAAGAGTCATAATCACTGAACACTAAACTAGAGGGCCATTTCATACTGACCCATATTTCGGGAATGACGTCACGCTCCATGCGTAGCCCAGCAAACTTAAAATCTTCTTTTTTTTATTTTTATTTTTCTTGCAGTCCTTTCAGCCGCCTACAAGGATACCCGGGTATACAAGGGTATATGATACCAGGGGTTCCCTGGTATCGCTAATTCCATCGGAGGGACTTCGTACTGTATCGCTTGATCTGGTTGGTGTCATTTTAGGTACCTGGGAAATGTGTACATACATACATAATACATATGCATATATATACCTGTATATATTATATATATATATAAATATATATATATATATATATATATATATATATATATATATATATATATATATATATATATATATATATATATATATATATATATATATATATATATATATATATATATGTGTGTGTGTGTGTGTGTGTGTGTGTGTGTGTTTTTACTAAAATCGAATAATAAATATTAGAACTGGATAAAAAATGAATAAAAACAAAACAAAAAATCAAGAAGATATACATTTATGGTTTTCTTAATCAGCCGAATCTCTGACTCCAAGTCCATTGAAAAGAGACCGCCATTTTTTATTACTTTTTTCTACTTACCTTTTTTTTAGGTGGAAGGGGGCAATTCCCCCCCCACCCCCTACATCCTCAAACCTACCTTCGTCCCCTTCTTCAGGTTTTCCAAGGTCATCTCAGTCTTCATCACTGGAACATCCGTTTTATGTCTCAACTCAAAGCCTCCGTGATCGTATCAGCCTCACCCGACAACCCTCCCCTTCCCCTCAGTCCTCTTGATCTTTTTTCCCACGTTTTCTCTTGTTCCGTCTACTTCTCTCAACTTTAGACATTCTCTGAGGAAAGGGAGAGTAATATTTCTCTATAGATATTTCTCATACTCCCTTGAAACACCTGAGAAGCAATATTTCTCAAATAGTATTCCTCATTCGTTTCTGAGACACCGAAGAAATGTAATATTTCTCAAATAATCTCCGAGACTCCAAAGATGAGTAATATTCTCCATAAATATTGGAGTAATATTCTCAACCGATATTCCTCCTACGTTTCTCAGATGCTAAAGATGGGTAATATTTTCTAACAAAAATTGAAATTATATTTTTCCGTTGATATTCCCCATAAACCTCAGAGACGCCAGAGAGAAGTAATATTTCTCCATCGGTATTCCTCATAAACTTCTGAGACACCAAAGAGAAGTAATATTTCTCCATGATATTGAAGTAATATTCATGAAGTAATATTTCTCCATCGATATTCCTCACACTTCTGAGACACCAGAGAAAAGTAATATTTCTCAATCAATATTCCTCATACGCTTCTGAGACTCCAAATATGAGTAATATTTCTCCATCGATCTTCCTCACACTCCTCAGAGACGGTGAGAAGTACTGAAAAAATACGGTTCAAATATGACAGCTTAGAGAATTTTCAAAATTTTGAGAATTTTCAAGTTTTGAGAATTGTTAAAATTTGAGAATTTTCAAAATTTGAGAATTTTCAAAATTTTTTAATTTTCAAAATTTGAGAATTTTCAAAATTCGAGAATTTAAAAAAAAATTGAGAATTTAAGAAATCTGAGAATTTTCAAATTTTGAGAATTTTTAAAATTTGAGAATTTTTCAAAATTTGAGAATTTTAAAAATCTGATAATTTTCAATATTTGACAATTTTCAAAATTTAGTTGCGTTCTCTAGAGTATTGAAAGAAGATTAAATCTGTTGCACTATCTATTTATCTTCTGGGGTGAAAGGTGACAGGATCTTCTGGGGTGAAAGGTGACATAAACTGGGAAGCAAATTACCCACCGCTCTCTCTCTCTCTCTCTCTCTCTCTCTCTCTCTCTCTCTCTCTCTCTCTCTCTCTCTCTTCTGCAGTTAATTATTCAACCTCTTCATTTCATTTTGCAATTGCCTTCATACGCTGTGCTATATTTTCAAATTAAAACTTTTTTTTTTTTTAGATATTTCGTCTCCAAACTACAAATTCTTGGTAATGAATACATTTATATACAGTACATGTATGTGTATACATACAAAGTTTTTTATTTTCTTTGATCTACATTGATATTTTGCTTAATTCTTTTTTTGCATTTTTCATTATATTTTTGTTGCAAATTATGGTTTCATATTATTTACTAACACACATAAATATATACACATATGTATATCAAATATAAGGAACCTGTAAAAACGCCAAAATGTAGAAAATAAATGCTATATTTCAGAGACCAAACTGTCTCTCTCTTCAGGTAAATAGCGAATTTGCCTGAGGAGAGATATGGTTTGGTCTCTGAAATATAGCATTTATTTTCTACATTTTGGCGTTTTTATGGGTTCCTTATATTTGATGAAATTCTGTTTTAACAGAAAATATTTCACAGTCATATGTATATATGCATATGTAAATGTATATATGTATATATATAAATAAATATATATATATATATATATATGTGTATATATATATATATATATATATATATATATATATATATATATATATATATATATATATATATATATATATATATATATATATAGACATACACATACACACACACACACATATTCTACTCAGCCCAAAACATAAAGACAACACATTTACCTACCAATTTTCAAATCATCCTTCCTCAGCATTGCTTCATCACAGTACCGCCACAAAACGCGTCATCCCAAAAAAGTACTTTCCTATTTCTTAACTCAGAGAGAGAGAGAGAGAGAGAGAGAGAGAGAGAGAGAGAGAGAGAGAGAGAGCTTCTTTCCAATCTGTCAAGAAGGAAACGCCATCGGAACTGAACTCATTTGCATATTGGTGTCTATGTAACACTTCACGAGCTGTCATTCGGTGCCAGGGTTTCATGTTTTACCCCTTCCGAGATTATTTTTGGGAGTGGGGTGAGGGGGGGAGGGTAGGAGTGTTGGGAGAGGACTTGGGGGTGGGGTTCTCGTTGGTGACAACACATCAGAAGACAGCCGTTTTACAGGATCTCGTAATGGTGTGATTTTAAAGGGCTATTTTTTTTGGTACAGAAAAATTCTACAGAGAATTTTCCTATTTTTTAGATTGTTCCAGCGGTTATGGTATATATATATATACAGTATATATTTTTATATATGTATATATATACTTATATATATGTATATATAAATATATATATACACATATATAGATATATAGATTATGTAATATATATACATACACACATTATATATATATATATATATATATATATATATATATATATATATATATATATATTATCACTTATTTGCGTCTAACTTTTATATACTCACAAAATATAAGCCACAAGTATCATTTAATACAGAATTCACACACAATACCTTGGGAATAACACAAACAAGGGCAATTACAGTTGTTCTGCGCTAATTATTTTGACGTATATTTTTTGTACATTCCTTCATTTAAGCGTTCACTATATTTAGAGAACTATAGCTTATAATCAAGGCCACCGAAAACAGATCTATCTATCGGTGGTCTCGGTATAATGCTGTGTGAGCCGCGGTCCATAAAAGTGTAACCACGGCCCGCTGGTGGCCTGTTCTATATCGTTGCCAGAAGCACGATTATGGCTAACTTTAACGTGAAATAAAATAAAAACTACTGAGGCTAGAGGGCTGCAATTTGGTATGTTTGATGATGGGAGGTGGATGATCAACATACCAATTTGCAGCCCTCTAGCCTCAGTAGTTTTTAAGACCTGAGGGCGGACGGAAAAAAGTGCAGACAGAAAAAGTGCTGACCGAAAAAGTGCGGACAGAAAAAAGTGCGGACAGAAAAAGTGCTGATAGAGAAAATGCGGACAGAAAAAAGTGCGGACAGAAAAAGTGCGGACAGAAAAAGTGCGGGCAGCAAAAGTGCTGATAGAAAAAATGTGGATAGAAAAAAGCGCGGACAGAAAAAGTGCTGACAAAAAAAGTGCGGACAGAAAAAAGTGCGGACAGAAAAGTGCTGACAGAAAAGTGCTGACAGAAAAAGTACGGACAGAAAAAAGTGCGGACAGAAAAAGTGCGGACAAGAAAAAAGTACGGACAGAAAAAGTGCGGACAGAAGAAAGTGTGGACAGAAAAAGTGCTGACAGAAAAAGTGCGGACAGAAAAAGTGCTGAACAGAAAAAGTGCGGACAGAAAAGAGAAAAGATTGCTGTCGGACAGACAAAGCCATCACAATAGTTTCCTTTTACAGAAAACTAAAAAAAAAAAAAAAGTGATAAAAATCACAATAACCAATCAGCAACATCGAAATCAAAAGAGAAACCTGTCAATCACATCTTTCTCTCACCTAATAACCAATTATCCTTCTGTCTCGAAACGTAAACACCAGACTGAGATATCACCCGATCAATTTCAGGGTTGATTCCATTCCGGAGTCATTGCCAAAAGAGGAAATTACGGGAAATTGCAGGAAATGACAGTCATTGGTGATTGGTGGTCTGTGACGGGAGATTTCAGTGATGCACTTGAAGGTGGTTGAAGATTGAAAGGTACCCCACCCACCCCATGGCCCCTGCTTCTAAGATTTATACGTCCGCCAGTCAGCCTTCGTAGGGCTGCATTTAGCTTGTTTTTTTCACACTGGGTACCATGTTTAGCACGCCTGTATGTATCTGCAATTATATGTGTGTGTGTGTATATATATATATATATATATATATATATATATATATATATATATATATATATATATATATATATATATATATATATATATATATATATATATATAAAGAAATATTTTCTGATAAAACAGAATTTCATCAAATATAAGGCAGCCCATAGAAACGCCAAAATGTGGAAAATAAAGGCTATATTTCAGAGACCAAACTGTCTCTCCTCCTCAGGCAAATAGTGAATTTGACTGAGGAGAGACAGTTTGGTCTCTGAAATATAGCCTTTATTTTCCATATTTTGGCGTTTCTATGGGCTCCCTTATATAAAATGCACATAGCTCTGTGGATAACTGACAAATAACTGAAACTCTGATAGTTTTAACAAAACTAGAATTAAAATTCTCGAGCATATGTGCGTGAAGGTCAAATCTGAAAAAAATTAGTCCGGACGCAATTTTCGAAATGGCTGTGTATATTTTCTTTGACACTTTCACAACATCTTGGTACCTAACAGTAATCATTTTGGCTTTAATTCTGTCCGAAGTTGAGGACGTGCTTGCTTATTGCAGTGATGGCACGACAGCACGTACGTGCACGGCCTTAGTTGCCGTAAATATTTGTGATTATTGATGAAAAACTCTGTAGCACGTCTTTGTGGTGCCTTGATACTGTCTCAGACAAGATGCTTTGGATGTTTTCTTAGGTGGTTAGTACCGTCAGTGCACCTCCTGCGGTGCGCTGTAGGCATTACTAAAGGTTCTTTGCAGCGTGCCTTCGGCCCCTAGCTGCAACCCCTTTCGTTCCTTTTACAGCACCTCATTTCATATTCTTTTTCTTCCATCTTGCTATCCACCCTCTCCTAACAATTGATTCACAGTGCATCTGCTTTGAGGTTTTCCTCCTGTTACACCTTTCAACCCTTTCACTGTCAATTTCCTTTTCAGAACTGACTGACCTCATAGGTCCCAGTGCTTGGCCTTTGGCCTAAACTCTATATTCCCTTCCAGTCCATTCCAACCTCTCTAACTATCATTCCTTAGTACACCGGGGTTGGGGGCTTTCTCCCAATTCCATCTTTCTTGTACTTCATCTCCTCTATTTTCTGGATCTCTGTATTCTGCTGTCCAACACCTCTAACTCCCCATTTTCACTCTCTTAAGCGCTGTTGATAGCTGTGGTCTGTCAATAAGTACAAACTGATAAAATTTACTAAAAAGATATTAAATTGTTTGTCGATATGTACAAATACTAAAATTGATGAAAAATATATTAAAACTTATTCTTTCCCAGATCGAACCATTCGTCCTGAACTACAAAACACACAGTTTCAGTAATAAGAAAATATATAAAAAAATGAAAGTACTTGATGCAAGCTATGGTATGCTAGATAACACCTCAGTTTGCGTGTGGGTACGGAGTGACCTGGTCTTGGGTAAAAAAAAATCAACGAAAGAAAAAAACCATAGAAGATTGTAATGATTGAAGGTTATTCTATGTACAAATGGAATTGGACATTTGTTATCAATGTACTTCGCTCGTGTCTGTGGAAATGTTCTTTGAGATAACAATACATTCGCTGAATTTTTTATTGTTACGAGATTTTGATGATCAATTTTACTTTTTAATAGATAAAAAAAAAAACCAGATGGGAACTGCTTCCATTTTTATGGCAGAAGTAGGTTGATTATAAAGTGTGGCATTGTGGTGAAAAAAATTATACCCTGTGTTCCAATCACTGGGCCTTTCATGTGGGGAGTTCTTCATTTTGTTAGGCATGGATTTTTTTAATCTCTCTCTCTCTCTCTCTCTCTCTCTCTCTCTCTATATATATATATATTATATATTTATATATATATATATATATATATATATATATATATATATATATATATTTCACTAGATAATATAAAAACAGATATTTAAACTTTCAGACTATATATATATTTCACTAGATAAGGGAAAAACAGATATTTAAACTCTCTCTCTCTCTCTCTCTCTCTCTCTCAAATCTTATAGCAGTTCGAAAGTAAAAATCTCACGTTTCTAAGGTTCTTACTTTCTTCCTCTGATAACAAAAGTTTTTCGTCAATAATAGTCAGGTTTACCTCTCTCTCTCTCTCTCTCTCTCTCTCTCTCTCTCTCTCTCTCTCTCTCTCTCTCTCGCTAAGATCCCAGCCGGAGATAAATCCCTCAAAAAATATTCACGAAAAACTTGTAGGCCCATGGATTCTTCTAGGCCTATGAGGTCACGACGCGAGAGGAAGAACTCCTGGAATGAGGAGAGTGGCTGGCAGGACTTTTACCCCTGCTGGAATGTCCGCCATCTTGGAGAGAGAGAGAGAGAGAGAGAGTGAGACAGTCATAATGACAGATAGACTCAGAAGGGACCTGATAGGTTGGTCGAATGTATTATCATACAAATCAGCTTAAAAATGGGACGAAAAAATAAGGAAATATTTTGTATTTGGTGTTTTTAGTCCTCAAGAATGCTTTTTTTTTTAGTTTTTTGTAAAAGAAAACTATTGTGACGGCTTTGTCTGTCCGTCCGCACTCTTTCTGTCCGCCTTCAGATCTGAAAAACTACTGAGGCTAGAGGGCTGCAAGTTAGTATGTTGATCATCCACCCTCCAATCATCAAGCATACCAAATTGTAGCCCTCTAGCCTCAGTAGTTTTTATTTGATTCAAGGTTAAATTTAGCCATAATCATGCATCTGGCAACACAACAACATAGGCCACCGTGGCAGGCTGAGAGTTTCATGGGCCGCGGATTATACATCATTATACCGAGACCACCGAAAGATAGATCTATTTTCGTGTCCTTGATTATAATTCGTAGCGGCTGTACAGAAAACTCGATTGTGCAGAAGAAACTTCGGCGCACTTTTCACTTGTTTTGTGTTGTTTTTACATTTAAAATTTGGTTCAAAGAGATTCATTTGTTGCTTATTTTATATATATGTTATTCATATAGCGTTTCACATAATAATAATAATAATAATAATAATAATAATAATAATAATAATAATAATAATAATAATAATAATGTAATTACTAATTCTATATTTAATATTATATTACTACTTTTAATATTATTTTTATGATTGTTGAAGAAATGAAACTGCAATTGTGCTTTTGTTGATTATTATTATTATTATTATTATTATTATTATTATTATTATTATTATTATTATTATTATTATTATTATTGTGGATTGCCCCCTTGTAATGTAATACGGATGTCTGAATTATTATTATTATTATTATTATTATTATTATTATTATTATTATTATTATTATTATTATTATTATTATTATGGATTGCCCATTTGTAATGTAATACTGATGTCTGAATTATTATCATAATTGTTATTCTTATTATTTTAATTATCATTATTTTTAATATCAGTTGTATTAGCATATATGATAATTATTCCACTTTAACCATTCCTTCCATTACACAGCAACTACCCCTCCTAATAATCCCATCAATAAATCCACAACAAAGACTCTAAAAGAAAGTATCGCATCCCCAGAGAAGACAAACCTATCAAAAAACGCTGCCAAAGACTCCTTTTCGGAAGTCCGCTGACAGCTGACAGCTGTCAATCACTCGCGAAGACAGCTGACAGATTTGTACACACTTCAGGGTAGTTATTTTTCTCAGTTTTCATGAGTTTTTTGGCAAAGTGTGTGTGCGTTTGTGTGTGTTTGTATGTGTGTGTGAGTGTGTGTGTGTATGTGTTTCAGACATCAAGATGTTAACTATAATCAGGATACTTTTTAGGTAATTCTGTTTTTATATATATATATATATATATATATATATATATATATATATACATATACATATATATATATATATATATACATATATATGATGGAACATAGTTTACTAATAAGTCCACAGAAAGCTGGACGAAAGCTTAAAGCTCTGTATATAATTTAAAAATACATGTAGTCTTTATAATCATTACTTATTACTATATATATATATATATATATATATTTATACACATATATATATATATATTTATATATATATATATATATATATATATATATATATATATATATATATATATATATATATCTGTAGATTACACACATGACGGAAAGTGATAATTATATATGAGGAAGTACCATCGACAGGCGACAGAAAAACTCACTTATCAGAAAAGGAAGTATTCTAACTTGGCCACTGACCTTTGTCACCTGCCAGAGATATATTGTTTTATTCTGTATTTTTTTTTCTTTTTCCTCTCTTATACTTTAGGCCTAACCTACTCTCATACACCTACACTCACTCACAAACGCTAACACTCACACACACACACACACACACACACACTCGCACGAGTATACCTTAGCCCATACACTTGAAAGAAAGTGTTTGTATGTGCAATATTTGTAAAGTTCAGTGTACCGATGATATGCCTTCTGTGAAGAATATGGAGTGATGAAAGTTGTGTCTGTTCATTTTTTGTTTTCTGTAAAAGAAAACTATTGTGCCGGCTTTGTTTGTCCGTCCGCACTTTATTCTGTCCGCACTTTTACCCTCCAATCATCAAACATACCAAGTTGCAGCCCTCTAGCCTCAGTAGTTTTGATTTTATTGAAGGTTAAAGTTAGCCATAATCATGCTTCTGGCAACGATATAGGATAGGCCACGACCGGGCCAGTGGTTAAAGTTTCATGGGCCGCGGTTCATACAGAATTACACCGAGACCACCGAAAGATAGATCTATTTTCGGTGATCTTGATTATACGTTGTACAGAAAACTCGATTGCGCCTGAAGAAACTTCGGCGCATTTTTTTTTGTTTGGTTTTATAATCAAGTCGTAATATTATGATAGACTTAAACTGAAGTAAATTACTTCATGTGTTATATTTCAATAGAAAATCTATAATAATTCCGGAATTTATAGCAGACGTTACCTTAAATCTATAAACAGAAGTAGGTTTTGCTGTATACTGTTGTACTATTCATTAAAACCTGTCAAAAACACACTCTTATGGCAACTTTGGACCCAGTCAAATTTGGTGGGTATTAGCCCACTTGATTCCATCACCGTAAAACCTAAGAGAAATTCGATTTCATATAATTTTCACTATAGAGAATGAATCTTATCACTGTCTTTTCATCATACACTTTAGAACAGGACCACTCTTGAAAAAAACAAAAAGTCATGCGGGCCACCTGTATATGTATGTATGTATGTATGCATGTGTGTGTGTAGGCTATAGTGTGTGTGTGTGTGTATATATATATATATATATATATATATATATATATATATATATATATATATATATATATATATATATATTACTCAGAATTTAAGAATAAAACATTTTTTATGATACAAAAAAGAGAAATATACTTTGACTTATTTTTCTCTGGCTGGCCACTTTCAAACTCAAACGGGCCACTTTTGGCCCACGGGCATGGCCAGGTTGGACTGCCCTGCCTTAGAAAATTCAAGAATATGCTACATCTAACTTATCAATCGGTCACAGTAAAGAAAAGTTGCAGCCAGCTGGTGAGTTAACGAGGCAGATATTGGACTATAAACCTCGAGGAGAAAGCCGATCTCAAATCATGGGAGATTTAGATGATGATAAAGGATTTAACAACCGGATTTAATTAAACATCTGCTTAGATTTATTTTCCACTTCGTACGGACCTCGTTAATTCATCCCCGAAACCTTGAGAAGAAAATCATTGAGAAAACCTGAAGATAACGCGAAGTGGGCCTAAGAGACTGGTAGCGAGAAGGACATCTTTTTCATTTCCCGAGATATTCTGGATTGATATTTAGGCCTCTCCATAAGAGATAAGGTTTATAAGACAGCTATTAGCCCCGTGCTATTATATGGGGGAGAAACTTGGGCACTTAAGAGGAAAGAGGAGGGGCTGCTGGAATGAAAAGAGGTGAGTATGGTGAGATGGATTGCTGGAATATCACTGCTGGAAAGGACGGAGAACCAAGATAGATAAGAAGAATGTTTTGGTATATGTAATGTAAAGAAGACTACGGGAAGCAGGCCATGTAATAAGAAGGGAGGAAGTGGAACTAATCAAGAGAGCTAAGAACATGCCAGTGACAGGGGAGGAGGAGGAGGAGGAGGAGGAGGAAAAAAGTTAAGTATATCTCAGTTTAACCAGACCACTGAGCTGATTAACAACTCTCCTAGGGCTGGCCCGAAGGATTAGACTTATTTTACGTGGCTAAGAACCAATTGGTTACCTAGCAACGGGACCTACAGCTCATCGTGGAATCCGAACCACATTATACCGAGAAATGAATTTCTATCATCAGAAATACATTCCTCTAATTCTTCATTGGCCGGACAGAGACTCGAACGTGGGCCTAGTAGAGTGCTAGCCGAGAACTCTACCGACTCGTCCAATGAAGAACTGAGGAGGGGGAGGAGGAGTGTGGGGCATCAGCCGATCAGATGGATGAATGTGGTGAGGAGGATTATGGGTGAGGTGAAATTGGGTGAGGAAGACGCAAGGAATAGAGATAGATGGAGAAAACTGATTCGAGCGGCCGACCCTGCTATGCAGTGGGACTAAAGGTCGAAAGAAGAAGAAAAATAAGATGATTTAGGCCTCTCCATAGGCCTATGAGCAGAGCGAGCTTTAATTAAGGCTACTATTTATCTTCTAATCGGGTTCATATCTGTGTAAGGAGATGGACAGTTATGTTACGGTGTGCCCAGGGTATTTCTAATAGGCCTAAATTCACTTGGGCCCTGTCATTAATTCTTCCATAGGCCTAAATGGCTTCTCATTTTTTCATCAGTTTTATAGCCATGGTTTTTTTTTTTTCAGATGTCTCTTTGGAACAGAGCTGTCCACCAGCCTCGTTGTGACCCATTACGACTCGCCACAGAGTCCTAAGGTATGTTTCAAATTTCATTCGATTTTGCTCACCCATCCAAGTATTGATCAATGTATGAGAAATTATTATTTCCCAATTTTTTAAGTGGGGTGCTGGTGATCAGTTTCATTAAAAAGAGTGTATAATTTAAAAGAATGTTTTAATGTGGTAAATACATTAATGTGGTAAATACATATTCATTTTACCATACATTCATAATATACATATATATATATATATATATATATATATATATATATATATATATATATATATATATATATATATATATATATCTATATATATATATTATATATATATATATATATATATATATATATATATATATATATATATATATATATATATATATATATATATATATTATATATATATATATATATATATATATATATATATACATATATATATATATATATATATATATATATATATATATATATATACATATATATACATGAACCAACTTATACATATTTTTAAACAAATCTAACTCAGGTAACAAACATCACCTTTACCAGGCAAACCTATTTTTTTCTGTTATTATCATTCCCAAGGTCACACACTCTAGTCCAAAATGACAAATAGGAATCGTATTGAACACATCATTTTCGCCTTTTTTTTTATGGAAAAATATTCATCTTGTTTCCGGAAGCGGTCAATCTGTCACGGAAGCCACGATGGATGATTGCCGACAATCAGGTTTTAATGGCTGTTCGGCCTTCGCCTCTCTGTCGCGATTAGTTATGGTTTTCGTAACGGGATGAACGGGAGATTGAATGTTATTACGGGTTTCCGCCATTACCATGACAGATAGAGAAGGAGTATATATATATATATATATATATATATATATATATATATATATATATATATATATATATATATATATATAATATATATAATGCATGTATGTATGTATTTATATATTTATTATATATACATATATATATATATATATATATATATATATATATATATATATATATATATATATATATATATATATATATATGCAAAAGATATTGCAATCACAGCCATCGACCACTACAAAAAAAACTGCTTAATATTATATTAATGCTTCTACATATGTCCCCAGGCAGCTAATTTTGAAAGAAAACATTTTAAATAAAAACATTACCAATACCAAATTCTATGTGGACCTCCAATATGACAAAATAAAAAAAAAGTATTCTTTAGAAACCCCAGTATTAAACAACAAAGGAAATATATTCTAAAGGAACATTTTAAAGAGAATAAGATTCAGGAAACACATTCTAAGACCTCCAGAATAATAAGATTAAGGAAATCCATTCTTTGAGGCCTCTAATATTATAAAATTCCGGAAATATCTTTTAAAGTTCAATGTTCTTTGAGTGCAAAGCACTTCTCTCTCTCTCTCTCTCTCTCTCTCTCTCTCTCTCTCTCTCTCTCTCTCTCTCTCTCTCTCTCTCTCTCTCTCTCTGTATCATTCTATTGTTTTATTGATTATATTACATTAAGAGGTTCACCTCCGGAGAGAAATTTTTTTCAAGGGTATATTTTTATATGTTGACCTTTTATTCTCTCCAATATTGCATGCTGTCAATCGGCAATTATTATTATTATTATTATTATTATTATTATTATTATTATTATTATTATTATTATTATTATTATTATTATTATTATTATTTTGGAAGGAGACCCAACTTAATGCCATTCTTTTCAACTATATTATTATTATTATTATTATTATTATTATTATTATTATTATTTATTATTATTATTAATTTGGTAGGAGACCTTTTCTGAGGCAAACTTAGTGCTATTCTTTTCAACGATATTATTATTATTATTATTATTATTATTATTATTATTATTATTATTATTATTATTATTATTATTATTATTATTATTCAGAAGATATTATTCAGGAACAATAGATAAGCCACTATTCAAATTCAACAATTTGTCCATTTGAAAGAATCTACAGAAGATAAATGTCCATTTGAAAGAATCTACAGAAGATAAAAGGAAATACAGAAAGAAGGAGAACTTATTAGAAAAAAATATAAATAAATAGATATAAATACAAATAAATTAGTAAAATAATAAGTGAACTGTTTTAGGGAAGTCTAAAGTCATTAATGCCATTAGACTGATAAAACGAAGGTCTGGTGTCGTTATCTCTTTGTTCATATATTTATTTATTCAATTTTTTTAGAACTAATTCTCCTTTAGACGCCATTAAAACGAAAAGAATTTGTCCAGCACATTTAATTATAACATCAAAAAGGAAATTAGATAAAACAATACTAATAAAACAAGGAAAAAATGCGCCGAAGTTTCTTCGGCGCAATCGAGTTTTCAGTACAGCCGCTACAGCGTGTAATCAAGGCCACCGAAAACAGATCTATCTTTCGGTGGTCTCGTTATAATGCTGTGTGAGTCGCGGTCCATGAGACTTTAACCACTGCCCGGTGGTGGCCTATCCTATATCGTTGCCAGAAGCACGATTATGGCTAAACTCTAACCTTAAATAAAATAAAAGTTAGTAATGCTAGAGGGCTGCAATTTGGTATGTTTGATGATGGGAGGGTGGATGATCAACATACCAATTTGCAGCCCTCTAGCCTCATTAGTTTTTAAGATCTGAGGGCGGACAGAAAAAGTGCGGACAGAAAAAGTGCCGACGGACAGACAAAGCCGGCACAATAGTTTTCTTTTACAGGAAACTAAAAATTACAAAGAGAAACCACAAACCTTTTGCTCTGCCCAAGGAGGTTGAGAATCTAACAGTCACCAAAGGCCTGACGTTATCGAAGAAGGAAGTGATCTTTTTGGCAGGGGAAAAAATAATGACGATACAAGTTCCGCTTTCTCAGCTAATTGAGTGAAACTGGTTATACAGAAGACACCTGTGGAAGAGAGCCCCAGTGAATGTGACCAAGACTCAAAGCCTTCGATTTTTTTCCTGTTAGTTTTCTGTAAAAGAAAACTATAGCCTCAGTAGTTTTTAAGATTTGAGGGCGGACAGAAAAAGTGCGGACAGATAGACAAAGCCCGCACAATAGTTTTCTTTTACCGAAAACTAATTATAATAATAAAAAGATTTAGAAAATGTTTAGCACGATTGACCCATTAAAAATATATAAATAATAGTAACAGGCCCTAAGCATGATAGTTAAAGTGGTTATGGGCCACAATGAAACCCGAGAATAAACAGAACACCTCAGTATCAACAGGAGACACAAATGAATTTTTACGACGCTAAGTCAATATTGGTCTCAAGTAAGTGACGGTATTGCCGTGTAAATAAATATTTAAACCCCGAGATATTTCCTTTGTAAACATCGTTCGTCACATCAAAGGGGGCTGAGAGAGAGAGAGAGAGAGAGAGAGAGAGAGAGATAGGTGTTGAGCCTTCAGGAGAGAGGGAGGAAAGAACTCGGAGGCTTAGAAATGACTGCTGGGAGGTCCTTGGAGAGAGAGAGAGAGAGAGAGAGAGAGAGAGAGAGAGAGAGAGAGAGAGAGGAGAGGGGGAAAGAACTCGAAGACTTAGAAATGACTGCTGGGAGGTCCTTGGAGAGAGAGAGAGAGAGAGAGAGAGAGAGAGAGAGAGAGAGAGAGAGAGAGAGAGAGAATGTTTGATTTAAAAAAATGAGCTGTTTAAAATGACTGGTCATAGTTCCTCTTATTTGATGAGAAAGTCATTCTTGTACGGCCCCTTCCCCCTCCCCTCTCTCTCTCTCTCTCTCTCTCTCTCTCTCTCTCTCTCTCTCTCTCTCTCTCTGTCCCGTCTCCTCCACCTGGTTCTACCTATCTCCTGGTTCTACATGTCGTCTGGTTCTTCCTATAGCCTCACTGTCTCCCTATTATCTGGTTCTACCTGTCATCTGTTTTTTCCTATGTTCCCTGGTCTGCCTGTCACCTGGTTCTAGTTATCTCCTGGTTCTACCCATCTCCACTTGGTCCCAATTGCCAAATCCTAGTTCTGTCTATCACCTGTTCTTCCTGTCTCCTCCACCCGAAACACTTTTCATCTAACGGTTCCAACATTCTCCTGGTTCTCTCTATACCTTCTCCTGGTTCCACCTATCTCCTCCTGGTTCCACTCTACGTCAGCTAACACCATCCCCTTACCCATTCCCTCTGGGAACATGATTCTCTACTTTTTTCACCAAGAAGAAGAAGAATCCTCGACTAGATATCTATCAGCAAGGGCTTTGTTTACATAACCTCCTCACCTTCTGGAAGTGGACTTAATAGACCCAACGAGTTCTCTCTCTCTCTCTCTCTCTCTCTCTCTCTCTCTCTCTCTCTCTCTCTCTCTCTCTCTGCTTTTCTGGACTTATAATGTACCTACTGCCAAGGTTTGTTGTTGGTAATCTTTAGCAGTGCCTTTTTCTATGCCAGGCTCGAAGATAGGAAACAAAAAGAAGGTGGATTAGGATAAAACAAAAGAGTCAAGGGAAAGAAAAGAAGCAAATCTTGCACCAGATAGTCAATATTTAGCATCTTGTAGCTAAACCTCGACCAAATAGCTAATATCTAATATCTTGTTGATAAACCTTGCTCCAAATAGCCAATATCTAACATCTTTTGGCTAAACCCTCAAGCGTCTTTCACCAAATACCTGATATCTAGCATCTTGTAGCTAAACCTTGCACCAAATAGCCAATATCAAGCATTTTGCCAATATCAAGCATGATTTGTCTTGTAGCTAAACCTTGCATCTCAAAATGGCTGATATCTGGCGTCTTGTAGCTAAACCTCGCACCAAATAGTCAATATCTAGCATATTGTAGCCAAATCTTGCTCCAAATAGCCAAAGTCTAGCGCCTTGTTGCTGAACTTAGCACCGAGCAGCTAATATCTAGCATCAGGTAGCTAAACCTTGCGGCTAAATCGTCCATCAATTATTGTAAATCAACGAATAATTATATAAAATAAATACCTTTTCAAGAATATTATGGGAGAAAGGACTAAGATAAAATGCTGATTAATGTATGAGAGTAAAGAATATTATCCAGATTAAGATAATTAAGGAAAATGAGAACCTAGTAAGATAACTAAGATAGAAAATGACTTGTAGATTAAGATACTTTCGGTATAAAGTAAATGGCTGTATAGCAGACTTTCCTATTTAAAGAAATTAAGAAAACATGATTTGAGATGCATTGGTGATTAAGAAAAATCTGGTTCATTGATAGACATTAAGAAAATTTATTTTAGTTTTCTTAAAAACTACTAGTCCCAGTAGTTTTGAGGTTAGCCTTGGCTGCAAATTGATATGTTGAGTTTCATCCACAGCTCTAGCCGCTGTCATCATTAGTCATCAAACATACCAAATTGCAGCCTTCTAGTCCCAGTAGTTTTTATTTTATTTAAGGTTAAAGTTAGCCTGGATCGTGCGTCTGGCAACGCTATAGGACAGGCCACCACCGGGCAGTGGCTGAAAGTTTCATGGGTCGCAGCTCATACAGCATTATACGCTGTACAGAAAACTTGATTAGGGTTAGTACTTGTCAAGAAAATTAAGGCTATAAAGAAAATTAAGCTTAACTGTCAAGAAAGCTAAAACCGCATAAAACAATCAAGAAACTGAAAAAAGAGATAATAATCTCCAGTTAAGAAAATTGAGAAGAAAACGAATTACCTGGGCGCAGGTATTTAGGATACAGAATAACCCTACCTGTCAAAAGTCATTAAGGTATGAAACGAACACTAGGTACTCTCTTCTCTGACGTAACCTGACCCCATTTCAAAACCTGACGGCACGAGGGTGACCTTGATTAGTCACTGGGGGTTCCTCCGTAAGAACGGAGGGCAGCTTTTTTCTTTTTTGAGGTCATTCCTGTCAAGAAGGACTTTCCTTTTCCAAGCTTCTCACTCGATGTTGAAAATGTATAAGTTTAATGGAAGAACGTTTGGAGGCGTGATCTTTTTATGGGTTAAATATAGCAAAGTATAAATTTTTAAACAGTTTGATGTACGTTCCTTCAAAGAGAAAGTGTAATTTTTTATTATTATTATTATTATTATTATTATTATTATTATTATTATTATTATTATTATTATTATTATTATTATTATTATTATTACTGTTGTTGTTGTGGTAAAGTATAGATTTTTATGCACTTTGGCATAAGTTCCAGTAGAGAGAAATTGTATTATTTTTATTATTATTTCAGACATGTGAATACAATCCACAAATTTAGCTTAAGGAATGTATACCAGTATTTTTTGCTGTGTATAAAACTTTCTATACAAAAGTAGATTTGAAAAAGAATGTTATCAAGCAACACTGTTTATATATATATATATATATATATATATATATATATATATATATATATATATATATATATATATATATATATATATATATATACATACATATATATATATATTGATGCATAGAACAATTGTGCAAGTGGTAAATGCTGGATAATCGTATGAAGCTATGTTTAAGACTACCAACAAGTCGTTAACTTGTTTTCAACTTATTTATGATAAGTATGTGATAAGTTTTCCGACATGTTAATGACATGTGTTTATGACATGTATTACAGCAGTGTGGAAAGTCGTTGACTTGTTTGCAACATTTTTTTTATGTTTGTGCTAAGCTTTCTACATGATTTACTGTAGTGCGTAAAGTCGTTGACTTGTTTTCAGCATGTTTGTGACAAGTATGTAGTCAGTTTTCGATGCGTGTTTATGACATGTTTTACTGTACTGTAGAAAGTCGTTGACTTGTTTTCAACATGTTTGTGATAAGGATGCAATCATTTTCCGATGAGTGTTTATGAAATGGTTTACTGTACTGTAGAAAGTTGTCCACTTGTTTTCAACATGTTTGTGATAAGTATGCAATCAGTTTCCGACATGTGTTTATGACATGTTTTACTGTACTGACTTGTTTCCAACACGTTTGTGATTTGTATGTGATAAGTTTCTGACATGTGTTTATGACATGTTTTACTCTACTGTAGAAAGTCGTTCACTTGTTTCCAACATGTTTGTGATAAGTGTGCAGTCAGTTTCAGATGCATATTTATGACATGTTTTGGTATACCGTAGAAAGCCATTCACTTGTTTCCAACATGTTTGTGATTTGTATATGATAAGTTTCTGACATGTGTACAGTATATATGTGTGGACTCACCCTTACGTTTGCTGTTTAAGAATATAAAAAGTTCTGAATGATAGAAAGTTGCTGACTTGTTTTCAACATGTTTGCGATTTGTATGTGATAAGTTTCTGACATGGGTATATATGTGTGGACTCATCCTTACTTTTGCTGTTTAAGAAAGTTAGAAACTTCTGAATAATAATAATAATAATAATAATAATAATAATAATAATAATAATAATAATAATTAACAGCCATTTTCCAGACACCTGGAGATCAGGGGCACAGGTTCAAGGGCCTTCACACCACCAGGTTAAGCCACAGAATCACACGTGTGGGGGGGTTCTTACCGAAAGAATTCTAATCGCCCTCATTCCTGAGTTTCTAAAATCATGATGAGATGGTGAGATTATTTTTTTATATAGAAAAACACACACACAGAGATTATGTGGGATTTTAAACGCCCTGATTTTCCTGTTACCTGAAAGACTATATATGGAATCACGGTGAGTTTAAGAGAGATATATTTTGTAGGAGAAAATGCACGAAGGTTACGCGGGATTTTTAATCGTCATGATATTCCAGTTTCCTTTCTGGGACTAGATGATTTTGAAAGGAACATGACATTATGTGGTATTTACCTTTGAGAAAATGGATAGACGAAGCTTTTGTGAAAATCTAAACTCATTTTAAATACAGAAATAAACTCCTGAAAAATTACCAGACAGAAAGAATAACTTTGATAATAGAGAAAAAGTAAAAAATGCTCCGTAGTTTCTTCGGCGCAATCGAGTTTTCTATACAGCCGCTACAGCGTGTGATCAAGGCCACCGAAAATAGATCTATCTTTCGGTGGTCTCGGTATAATGCTATATAAGCCGCTGCCCATGTAGATTTAACCACGGGTCGGTGGTGGCCTATCCTATATCGTTGCCAGAAGCACGATTATGGCTAACTTTAACCTTAAGTCAAATAAAACCTTCTGAGGATAGAGGGCTGCAATTTGGTATGTTTGATGATTGGAGGGTTGATGATCAGCATACCAATTTGCAGCCCTCTAGCCTTAGTAGTTTTAAGATCAGAGGGCGGACAGAAAAAGTGCGGACAGAATAAGCTTGACCTAGACAGCCCTTTTTGGCCGCGTTCAGTACGTGATTCTTAATTCACAAGCTTGAACCTAGACAGCCCTTTTTGGCCGCGTTCAGTACGTGATTCTTAATTCATAAGATTGACCTAGACACCACCTTTTTGGCCGCGTTCAGTACGTGATTCTTAATTCATAAGCTTGATTTAGACACCCCTTTTTGGTCGCGTTCAGTACGTGATTCCACATGCATTAAATTATCAGTTAACCCCGACCTATTTTGGCCACGTTCAGTACGTGATTTTCATAAGCTTTCTTCTCACGCATTAAGAATATATATAATTCTTAAACGCGTTTCTGCAGACTCAAGGAGAACGAGTTTGATAATGAATGATCGTGAAAAGAGAAAAATAAATGATAAATGATATGGAAAAGAAAATTGCGAAGGAAATGGAAGAGAAATTGGCAATGGATGGGTGGAAATTGATACGTCAAGAGATGTGTGTTTATAAAGATGTTTTAAAGAAAGACTTGACTTATTTCTAGTTATATTTTTCATTTCATTTATTTATAGTTGAGAGGAATGAAATATATATATATATATATATATATATATATATATATATATATATATATATATATATATATATATATATATATATATATATATATATATATATATATAGGCTATATATACATACATATACACATATATATGTATACATGTATACATAATATATATATATATATATATATATATATATATATATATATATATATATATATATATATATATATATATATATATGTAAAACTCTCCACTAACACGAAAAGATACTTAGGAAAGATACAATAGGAACAAAAAAAACACTAAAAATTTCAAATTTGTACCTTTTAATTGACCTAAAAAAAATGCAAGTGGCTGATGGAAAGCCTAACAGAAATAGATTAAAAAAAAAAGATAAATGAAAAGAAATAATGATACTGAGATGAAAGTAGAACGAGGTTAAAAAGTCAATGATGAAAGGAAGAAGAAGAAATGGATGGAAGAAGAGACGGGATATGAGACGTAATGGAAATTGGTTTACGATGATGAACGAAGTGAAGGGAGTGACATATTGCTTGGCATAATGAGAGAGAGAGAGAGAGAGAGAGAGAGAGAGAGAGAGAGAGAGAGAGAGAGAGGTGATATTCATCTTTATTGCAGTAAGGAAATTAATAAGTTTATTTTTCAATCATTTTTCATTTTATTGATTTTGTCTTAGTTTTAAATATATATATATATATATATATATATATATATATATATATATATATATATATATATATATATATATATATATATATATATATATATATATATATTATTAAGAAAGTAATCTCATAAATGTTGTGCTACAACAACAACAACAACAATAATAATAATAATAATAATAATAATAATAATAATAATAATAATAATAATACACCCCCCCAAAAAAATAATATAATATTACATACCCTAAATTCCCTTGGTACTCCGCGACACGGTCGACCCAGAATACCTCAGGCGTAGAATGATACGCAAAATGCGTCTCTCGCGGGCGTAAGCGAGAGGGTAGTAGGCGAGAGGGACGCCGTTGCCGCCCCCGTGGGCGTGCTAAGAGTGGGTGTGGCTGGGCGTACGTAAGGTGAACTTGGCGAATGTCACGCCGGAGTCAGGGACATTCTTGGGTTACTTTCCCTGGGCTGAGAGAGAGAGAGAGAGAGAGAGAGAGAGAGAGAGAGAGAGAGAGAGAGAGATTGAAAGAGAAAGAGGTGATTCGGTTGATCGTTTTCAGAAAAATGTTGCGTGCAGAGTTTTTCATTTATTGATTTTAGTGGTTAACTAAGCCAATAAATAATTAAATTCTTCATTCATTTATTTGTTCATTTATTTATTTACTTGGGTATTTACTTATTTGTTTGTAATGAAAACGAGCTTTAAAAAACACAAAAAATTTATTTTCACTAGTTAAGTAGCTAACTACATCATTAATTTCTTCGGCTCAATCGAGTTCTCTGTACAGCCGCTACAGCGTACAATCAAGGCCACCGAAAATAGAGCCGTTTTCCGTGGTCTCGCTATAGTGCTGTGTGAGCCACGGCCCGTGAATATTTAACCACGGGCCGGTGGTGGTTTATCCTATATCGTTGCCAGAAGCTCGATTATGGCTAACTTTAACCTCAAATCAAATAAAACCTACTGAGGCTAGAGGGCTGCAATTTGGTATGTGTGATGATTGGAGGGTGGATGATCAACATATCAATTTGCAGCCCTCTATCCTCAGTAGGTTTTAAGATCTGAGGGCGGACAGAAAAAAGTGCGGACGTGCGGACAGAAAAAGTGCGGAAAGAAAATATCGACAGAGAAAAATGTCGACGGAAAAAGTGTCGACAGAAAAAAGTGCGGACAGAAAATATCGACAGAGAAAAATGTCGACGGAAAAAGTGTCGACAGAAAAAAGTGCGGACAGAAAAAGTGTCTACAGAAAAAATTGCTAACAGAAAAAATTGCGGATAGAAAGTGTCGACAGAAAAGCGTCGACCGAAAAAGTGCGGACAGAAAACAGTGTCGACAGGAAAAATTGCGGACGGGAAAAAGTCCCGGCAGAAAAAAGTGCGGACAAAAGTGCCGACAGAAAAAAGTGCCGACAGAAAGAAGTGCCGGCAGAAAAAGTGTCGACAGAAAAAAGTGCGGACAGAAAAATTGTCGACAGAAAAAATTCGAACAGGAAAAAGTGCGGACAGGAAAAAGTGCGGACAGAAAAATTGTCGACAGAATAAAGCGCGGACGGACAGACAAAGCCGGCACAATAGTTTTCTTTTACAGAAAACTGAAAATTCCCAAAGTCATCACACGCTGATATACGCAGTCGGTAATTATTTTTTTTTTTTATTTCCGATCTTCTTCCAGCGTCTCAGCGACGGAATTTCCCTTCCACGCCATTGCCAGCGTGCAATAGAGAGAAGTCTTAATTGCAACGGCCTTACAATACCTCCGCAATTTCTTTTCCGCTCCGTGGTTAATGTGATGATAACCTTTTATTTTTTTCGTCTCTTTTATTTCCAAATCTGTCAGTGGATGAGGCGTTGTTATGCATTGTTTATATTATATATATATATATTATATATATATATATATATATATATATATATATATATATATATATATATATATATATATATATATATATATATATATAAATATATATATATATATATATATATATATATATATATATATATATATATACATATATATGCATGAATTATGCCTAAACTAGAAGAAATTCAAAAGTTAATTATAAATACTAGCTGTTATCATTCTCTCTCTCTCTCTCTCTCTCTCTCTCTCTCTCTCTCTCTCTCTCTTTCTCTCTCTCTCTGTCTGTCTCTCTGTCTGTCTCTGTCTCTCTGTCTCTCTCTCTCTCTCTCTCTCTCTCTGTCGAGACAGAGATCAACTCCTCCTTGGAAGGCAGACGCAAATAACGACATTTACTGCGCGACCTAATGGCAGGATCCGCGCCCCTAATGACTATAATCGTTCGGTTTGCGACGTCATAATCGCCCTTAAAAGCCTTTCTTCTTCTTCTTCTTCTGTTCGGATTAAGTGAATGGTATTTATTTATTCTCGGTTCTCTGGGAGGTCTGTCGTTTATAATTGTTGCACTGTTTGGTTCTCAAGTTGGTTTAGTTTATTATTCCTGTTGGTTTTGATCGTACCTGTGGTTTTGTTTTTTGTTTGGCATAAATATATATATATATATATATATATATATATATATATATATATATATATATATATATATATATATATATATATATATATATATATATATTTATATAGATATTTAGATATGTATATATATAATATATATATGCATATATATAGACAGATATATATATGTATATATATGTTTATATAAATTATATTATATATAAATATATATATATATATATATATATATATATATATATATATATATATATATATATATATATATATATATATATATATTTAAATGTTATATATTTAAATGTTCGCAGAGATGTAGGAGGTAATTTGCATAGAACAAAAAAATGCCCCAAAAAAATAGGCAGATAAGTAGAGTTGAATATCAACTCACAAACATAGACAGATAGACAGATAGAGATTGTTAGAGAGGTAGATATATAGATAGATAGAGAGATATACAAATAGATAGAGGGATAGCTTTACGAAATGCGGGGCGGACAAACAGGTTTGCTGGAAGAGGGCGGATGTATCTCCTACCCTTCCATTCCCCTACCTACCCCGCCGGCACCCGGGGCGGACAAACCGGTTTGCAGGGACGGTGGGTGGCTGTGTCATGTCTCCCCTGCTGTCACCCTGGGGAGGACAAGCAAAATCCACTTATATTATTATTATTATTATTATTATTATTATTATTATTATTATTATTATTATTATTATTATTATTATTATTATTATATTTGTTGTGGATGATGTTTCAGTGAGTCATATTGTTATTAGTAATACATTAAAAATGATGATATAATTTATTCTCATTATTATTATTACTTTTGTTATTATTATCAAATACCTTCCCTCCCTTTCACGTAAATCCAGAAAAATGATTATTTTAATGCTTTTTCATACATTTTTTTTTATTTATCAGTCATGCATCACCTATGCAAATCTTTGCAGTCATAACACCACAATCTTTTTTTTTCAATATTTATTCGATTTGTCTATTGCGTGAGAACTGTGAAGCCTTGGGTTTAAATGCAGTGATTCTGTCATTTTAATTTCTTTTATATTTTTTGGTTTTAAAGGTGAAAACGCAATGTGCAGAATGCAATTAGATACACGCACACACATATATGTGCGTATATGTATATACATATACACACACACACACACACACACACACACACATATATATATATATATATATATATATATATATATATATATATATATATATATATATATATATATATATATATATACACACACACAACCTCACCCACTGATGGGTGGACGTCCCCATTCGTTCACAGAATGCTTTATACAATATGGTCCTACCGGAACTAGTCAGCTAGTTACCTACGCAACTGTTGTACCCATTCAAATCAAATTTGCTTATTTGATCGTCTGTTCAGAACAATACAAAAGAAAGCATAAGCAGGAATAATTCTGCACTGAATGGAATGGAATTTAGGCCAAAGGCCAAGTACTTGGACCTATGAGGTCATTCAGCGCTGAAACGGAAACTGGTATTAAAAGGTTTTGAAAGGTGTAACAACTTACCTCTGAGGCCAGTAGAAAAGCTTTTCAATCACGCTCCGTTTCATACAAAGCAGAGAAATTAATCCTACTTTCAGTATTCCTTATTGTAACCCAGCTGACAAGAAAATTACAATAACAAATGCTTTATCCCAGAGCGTTGGCGACCAAGAGGAGGCGTTGATTTCATGCTTATACCACATCGATGCAGAAGGGTTTCAATATATTTTACTTTCAGATATCACTGTCGAGTCTTACCGCTTGTCCAAGCTTTCTAAGGCTTGTTTCACATTTCAGTACAGCATTTTTTTTGCTTTCTACAACAGAGGAGTCTTTTAAAGCTACAGGTTATAATCCTTGTAGCAGAAGAAGAAGAAGAAATAGAGGAAGTAGAAGAAGAAGAAGAAAAAGAAGAAGAAGAAACTTGAAGAATTTTTTTGAAGAAGAAGAAGTTATAAGTAGAAGAATCGCCAAGCTTTCTAAGGCTTGTTTCACATTTCAGTACAGCATTTTTTTTTTTTGCTTTCTACAAGACAGAGGAGTCTTTTAAAGCTACAGGTTATAATCCTTGTAGCAGAAGAAGAAGAAGAAGAAGAAGAAGAAGAAGAAGAAGAAGAAGAAGAAGAAGAAGAAGAAGGACCTGTGTTGTATGTGGCCGAGCTTGTGTAAAGGTGTTTAGCCTGTGTCAACGCGACCGATAAATCCTCTGTCTTAATGGGTTTTCTTTGACGTTTCCACGAGATAGCATCGTCCAACTCTGCTGTTTTTTTTTTTTTTTGCGAGGATGAAAATGTCTTCTTCTTCTTCTTCTTCTTCTTCTTCTTCTTCTTCTTCTTCTTCTTCTTCTTCTTCTTCTTCTTCAATGTTTTAAGCCTTTTCAGTGCCCGTACCCTTTGATACCTCAGAAAATTTTCTCCTACAACCTCCCATATAAATACAATTCAAACATACGATAAAATACAGTAAGTATACTGTACCATTGCACTGGCTATCATGTCTCGTACCCCCAGGGTAAGAACCACTGGCATAGAGGGAAAGGGGGTGGGGCGGGGAAGGGGGGTTGTTTACATTCAGACATAAACAAAAGTTACGGCCTGCAAGTGCATTACTTCCTCTGGGAATTCGAAGGCAGGATCGTCAGTCAAGGTCTCTCTCCTCTGTCTCTTTCACTTTCTTTGCTGATTTTGCTCTTCTTCTTCTTCTTCTTCTTCTTCTTCTTCTTCTTCTTCTTCTTCTTCTCTTCTTCTTCTTCTTCTTCTTCTTCTTGGTTCCGTGGGTTTTTGTACGCGGTGGCTTCATTCATGACAAAGACAAACGCACTTTTGTGACTGAGCATCGGTGACATTTCACGATTCTTATTGAAATATAAATATGTATAGGACTTATTATTATTATTATTATTATTATTATTATTATTATTATTATTATTATTATTATTATTATTACGGGTCTGTAAATACCAACTTACCAAGCAGTTTTCTCTCTTCGAATTATAATTTCTTTGATATATTTCCCTGGTTTATCAAATGTTCTGCTTTCCATTCAATTTACTTCATTCGTCGTCCATTACATATTCTCTCTCTCTCTCTCTCTCTCTCTCTCTCTTTGTTTCTCTTAACAGATCAGAACACATCACTATATGTCTCTCTCTCTCTCTCTCTCTCTCTCTTCTACATTTTATTGATGTAACCTCTCTCTGTCTCTCTCCTGGTTTATCAAAAGTTCTCTTGACAAATCAAACACTTCTTTATATTTCAGCAATGCATAGACACACTCCTCTCTCTCTCTCTCTCTCTCTCTCTCTCTCTCTCTCTCTCTCTCTCTCTCTCTCTCTCTCTCTCAAATCAAACCACCTCTCTCTCTCTCTCTCTCTCTCTCTTGACAAATCAAACACTTCTTTATATTTCATCAATTCTTTATATTTCAACATAGACACACTCCTCTCTCTCTCTCTCTCTCTCTCTCTCTCTCTCTCTCTCTCTCTCTCTCTCTCTCTCTCTCTCTCTCTCTCGTCCTCGTAAATTCGGCTTTACGACTCAAGATAAAAAAGCAACATTCTCCATATAGCCGCTTCTTTCGAAGCTATGGAAGGTATCAAAGATGATATTAAGATTTACAGAATGCTTTAAAAGATTTCTTTTTTGAATTTAAATCTTTTATTAAAGAATATTTGTGAGTTTACGGGGGATGTTTTTCAATTAATATTTTTGTTTTTGAGTTGATAGGTTCTTTAAAAAAGATATTTTTGGATTTAATTAATTTTTTATAAAGATTATTGTTGGCCTT
>NC_089795.1:91801729-91811729 GCF_040412425.1 Macrobrachium rosenbergii | reverse complement strand
ACATATATATATATATATATATATATATATATATATATATATATATATAAACTTATCGTTTAAACTTATCGTGTAATGCTTTTTTTACTCCGTTTACCTATGTAGAGAGTTATTTATCTGACAGTTGGTTGACTGTTGTGGGTAGCAGCCAGGATGGGGAAGAACGTATGCCTCGCAACTTCCTGCAAAAATATTTCTAGAAAACCAGAAGGCAAATGTTATATGAAGTTGAAATCTCTATGATCAACCAGCTTTCGTCTCTGCTGGTTGGTCTGAGTCCAGAGGTCCACAACAGGAAGCTGTAAAAATTGAATATAGGTCTGGTCGCCTAATCAGTGAACTTAAACAATGTTAGATCTGGTCAGCATTTGGAGAGATGATCGCCAAGACATGCCAGATACCGTGGGCATAAGCCCTTTGAGCATCGGCAGACTCCCTAGGGTGCAGTGGTAACAACCTCATTCCAAAAGGCAGCGCCTTCTGTGGGCAGTCAATTAGAAGGGCAAAGGGACCATTTAAGAATTTGAAAACTTCATTCAGGAAAGCAATCGGACTCTGAAAATTGTATTCAAGAAACCAATTAGAATTATCTAAATTCTGGTATCCCGCCTCCCGCGGGAAATCGCTGATGTTATTCTGCAGGAACTGCGTGTCCTATTAACGTACATTGCGAAGTGTCCAAGAGGAATCCCTTATCTGCAGGATTAAAAACAAATAAAAGAGTAAAAGAGAACTTCTTTTGTTCCTGGTGAGACTCCAAGGCTGCACTGACCAACCTAGTCCATGCCAGGCTATTTCAGGTGACCATCTCCAACACAGCGGGGGCTGAGGATGTCTGGATGAGAAGAGCGCGTTTCTTCTTTATTCCTTCCTGTAGGAACCCATTCCTGTAAACGTCAAAGGGAAAGCTGGCAGAGCGACCGGGAGGCATCCTAACCAAAGGACCTGCCGAAAGGGTATCTTCCTGCATGTCCAGCCGTTGTCGACCTCAAGGAAAGGACCTTTCTCTCTCCCGAAAGGGTATCTTCCTGCATGTCCAGCCGTTGTCGACCTCAAGGAAAGGACCTTTCTCTCTCGGCTTCTTCCTTGTCCTCCCCAAACTTCCACTTTTATCTTGCCGTTCCCATCCTGCGAGACTGGAATATCCTAGAGGGTCCTTTCCAGCACCCCTAGGGGACGCGCCCGCCAGGGCACCTGACCACCCAATAAGTAAGTGACCATTTGGGCCCCACCTTCCATTTAATCCCGCCTAACCAGAAGCCACCACCACCACCTCCTACTCCTCCTCCTCCTCCTCCTCCTCCTCCTCCTCCTCCTCCACATGTGTTTAAACCCAGCTCATGAGTGTCCTTCAATGCATCTGTCGAATGGCGTGGTGGCTGGCCCCGTTATCGTTCGATCTTTCTGACTTTCACCTTTTCCAGTTTGTTCTTTCCAACCCTATTCCTGTTCCCCTTATCCCTTCCACTACTAGAAGGACCACTGCCCTTGCGTCTATGGGACTAGCAATACGATTATGATGATATCAATATTTATCAAGCCGCAATAAACCTTAGGAGCCTCGTAAGAGCAGTGGTTGGACCACAATGAGGCTCGAGAGACGAGGAAATGACTGTGAGTAGTTTTCAACAGCAACTCGCTGCTGGCCACCTGTAAGGAAATCTTGAAGTAATCCTGTAACATGTCCACCCACTCCAAATTCTGAAGTTTATAAATAAGTGCCTTGTGATTTACTAAATCGAAATCAGCACTGAAATATATTTGCAAATGGCATGTCGAATCTGCACTCAAAACCCTTATCAAAGTTCTCTTGCAAATGGCATGTCAAATCTAAAAGAACATCACAGGTACCTAACTGCTAACTATGTTATCTTCTTGTCTAATGTTTTCTCAATGTAAACAAAGCCTTCTTCTTCTTTTCGCTCTTCGAAATAATCTGAATGTTTTCTCAATGTAAACAAAGCTTTCTTCTTCTTTTCGCTCTTCGAAATAATCTTAATGTTTTCTCAATGTAAACAAAGCTTTCTTCTTCTTTTCGCTCTTCGAAATAATCTTACTGTTTCCTCAATGTAAACAAAGTTTTCTTCTTCTTTTCGTTCTTCGAAATAACCTTCGTCGTACATAACACTAACTTTCGTATTCCTTGTGAGGACGCGTGGCTTCCTTTTTGGTTGCTGAAGAAGAATATTCTCGAGCATGAACAACGATTCCCTGGTTGTCATGTTGACCTTGAGTCTATAATTTGTTAAGTGTCTTTGGATGCCTCTAGAAATAGCACTTAAAGCTGCAGTAGGTATACGCCTTTGCAAAAGATCTCCCGTCACCTCTGCTATTCTGGAGTTGCAGCGTCGACTTCACTAGAAGAAGAAGAAGAAGAAGAAGAAGAAGAAGAAGAAGAAATACAGAATTGCTGAGACCTTCGCTGTTATCAGGTAACATCATGAAGACAACATAAGAGACAGCGTTAAAGGCATGTATTGCGCATGCCTGAAAAAAGAGGGGGGAAGATTTTACTTCCAAGACCAGACTGTTTTGATGCCTTATTTCTTAAAATGAACCAAAACTATAAAACTTACCAAGAATTTAGTGTCCTCTTAGCCCACAAGCAAGCTGTGGAACAGCCTCCCTGAGGATTTTGTGCAATTAGAACTTCAAATGCTTCAGAGAAGATTCAATGTATTATTTCCATAAAACAATGCACCTTATGTTTTGGTGATTTATTTATATATCTGTTTATCTGTTAATGTATTGATTCATCTGTTTTTCAAATATCTGATCTTTACTTTCAGTATTTCCTATCATCTTCTGTATCTACTTTCAAATGAAAACCATACTCTTTGGAAACTTGAATTTCAAGTCAATAGCCCTTGTGGGCTAGTCCCATATGAATAGGGATTAATCCTCTGAGTTATAATAATAATAATAATAATAATAATAATAATAATAATAATAATAATAATAATAATAATCAATGAAACACAATGTATGTGAATTTGAAAGTTTATGTATGTATGTATGTATGTATTTATGTATGCAAGTAAAGATTGAGATACTGTTCAATCATTCATAAGAATATTATGAGGTTACTAAACATAAACACACACACACATACATAATGTATGTATGTATATATATATGTATGTATGTATATATATATATTTATATTTATATATGTGTGCATATGTGTGTATATGTGTAAGTGTGTGTCTACATTCAAACACCTTTTTCAACCCTTCTCAAACGTCTCCTTAAATCTATTCAACATTCTCCCAACTGCAAAGAGCAGTCTTCAATTCGAAAGTGATTACAATGCTGCCTTTGCAATGGCAGACCCTTGAGCTGACCTTTAATTAGTTATTTCTCCTCTCCACGATTATGTGAATTTTCATATTCTATTTTCTTTTAATTTTTCAAAAAATCATTTGTGGTTTTTTTCTCTTTTTGGGATTCATAATAAACAAAGGAATGATTATTATTATTATCATTTCAAAAATTCGTTTGTAGGTTTTTCTCCTTTTGAGGTTCATAATCAAAAATTAATTATTATTATTATTATTATTATTATTATTATTATTATTATTATTATTATTATTATTATTATTATTATTATTATTATTATTTACACATTCTGTTTTCTTTAGGTTTAAAAAATATAATTTGTATTTTTTCTCCTTTTGGGATTCATAATAAAAATGAATTATTATCATTATTATTATTATTATTATTATTATTATTATTATTATTATTATTATTATTATTATTATTATTATTATTATTATTATTATCCTCCTGTGTAGGTAGAATAAAGTGGTGATGTATTGGCCAATAATAATAATAATAATAATAATAATAATAATAATAATAATAATAATAATAATAATAATAGTAAGAGGAACTCTCCCCCCACCTTTGTTTTCCCATAGTTTTATTAAAACTCATCGTATTCCTTTCACACTTCGTTGTCAGGTGCTCGTCGGGTCTGGGCTAGATAATGATGCTACGTTTTTTTTATTTAAGAAAACTCACTCTCTCTCTCTCTCTCTCTCTCTCTCTCTCTCTCTCTCTCTCTCTCTCTCTTTTCTCTCTTTTATTACCATGTTATAACATGACTCTTAGGTGTCATGCAGAGTGATGCGACTACCATCTCTCTCTCTCTCTCTCTCTCTCTCTCTCTCTCTCTCTCTCTCTCTCTCTCTCTATATATATATTTATATATATATATATATATATATATATATATATATATATATATATCCATATATATATAATTTGATGTCATGCAATGTTTGAGGGTATTTAGCTGCTTCCTCTCTCTCTCTCTCTCTCTCTCTCTCTCTCTCTCTCTCTCTATATATATATATATATATATATATATATATATATAATATATATATATATATATATATATATATATATATATATTTATATGAATATACATTTATACATATATACATATATTTATATAATCTGATAACATGCAAGTTTTGACGTATTAACAGATACTTCTCTCCTCTCTCTCTCTCTCTCTCTCTCTCTCTCTCTCTCTCTCTCTCTCTCATATATTCCCACCTTCCTTCCCTTAACGAGGGTCAGAGGTGATGATATCCTCTAACGTGTTCATAAACGACCTTAAAAAATGATTTTGTCAAATCGCCACTTGAATAAAAATAATTTTTCCTTTTTCTTTAAATTTCAGTCTTCAAAATTACGTTCCTTTATCGCGTTTGACCTCTTTCGACCTCTTTTGACCTCTGAAAGCCTCGCTTCCTCCTCCTCTTCTGCCTGGGAGCGCCTGCCCACTTCCTGTGGGTACGGCACACAGGGTATTTATTCACAAACGAGTAAAATATACTCCGAAGTTTCTTCGGCGCAATCGAGTTTTCTGTACAGCGTTTAATCGAGGCCACCGATAATAGACCTTTCTTCCCGTGGTCTCGGTATAATGCTGTATGAGCCGCGGCTCATGAAACTTTCAGCCACGGCCCGGTAGTGGCTTGTCCTATAGCGTTGCTAGACGCACGATCATGGCTAACTTTAACCTGAAATCAAACAAAAACTACTGCTAAGGTTAGAGGACTTTAACCTTAAATAAAATGAAAACTACTGAGGCTAGAGGGCTGCAATTTAATAAGCTTGATTGGAGGGTGGATGATCAACATGGCAATTTGCAGTTCTCTAGCCTCAGTAGTTTTTAAGATCTGAGGGCGGACAGAAAAAAGTGCGGACAGGAAAGTGCAGACAGAAAAAGTGCGGACAGAAAAAAGTGCGGACATAAAAAAGCGAGGACAGAAAAAGTGCAGACAGAAAAAGTGAGGACAGAAAAAGTGCGGACAGAAAAAGTGCGGGGACAGACAAAAAGTGCGGACAGAAATAAGTGCGGACAGAAAAAAGTGCAAACAGAAAAAAGCGAGGACAGAAAAAAGTGCGGACAGTAAAAAGTGCGGACAGAAAAAGGTGCGGACAGAGAAAAGTGCAAACAGAAAAAACTGCGAACAGAAAAGTGCGGACATAATAAACTGCGGACGGGCAGACAAAGCCAACATAATAGTTTTCTTTTACAGAAAACTAAAAAGAGAAGAGTTTGAAATATATAGGTAGATATAAAAAGATATTAGGGAATCATGTGTTATCTCTCTTCCTGACCTCGTTTTGGTGGGTCTGTTTTGTGACCCAGCTTTCGAATTTTAATTTTTTCGGTGGTTATGTGACCCAGATGGGCACTTCTGACCCCATTCCACCTCTATGCTTCCATCAAAAAGATACTTCCTTACGGGAAAAGTTATATTAATGACCTTGTTCTTGACTTGGTTTGTGACCCAGCCTTCGAATCTAATTTGTTTGGTGGTTATGTGACCGAGGTGGGCACGTTTGACCTCGACCCAACGCCCCATACCCCCTAAAAAAAGGCGCTACCTTATAAGAAAAGTTAAATTAATGACCTACCATTTAAAAAAGGCAGATAAAAAAATAAAATGGGGAATTTCAGATTTTGGTAATTTTTGTTTTTTAATGCCCGCCCATCTACCCCCTCCCAAACCGCCCACACCACCCATCTACCCATCCCCCCAACAAAGGCGTTACCTTTGAAGAAAAGTTAAATGAATGACCTACCTTTATAAAAAGGCCGATAAAATCATTCAGCAATACAGATAAAAAAATGGAAATCTACAGATTCTGTCAGTTTTCGATTTTGGAGGTCCTTCTTTGTCCCCCACCCTAACCCCGCCCACACCACCCATCTACACACGCCCCAAAAAGGAGCTACCTTAGAAGAAAAGTTAAATTAATAACCTACCTTTATAAATAGGCAGGTTAAATCATTTAACAGTACAGAAGAAAAATTAAAGATTTTTAGATTTTGGCAATTTTTGGGGGCAGCCCGCCCTTCCCACCCCCGCCCACACCACCATTACATCCCCCCAAAACAGAGCTTTCTTATGGAAAAGTTAAAACACAGGCCTACCCCTTTTATTTTTATAAAGGTTAAATCATTCAAAGGAAAACAAATATATAAATTTTCAGAATTTGGCAATTTTTCTCTTTAATGCCCACCCCCAACCCGTCCACCCCACCCATCTACCCACGCCCGTGTTCATGACAGCCCCTCCCACCTATTCCCAAACACACACACACACACACCCCATCACAACATCCCTTTGATTGCAGATTTGACCTCAGCAGTGACCTCCATTTATGAACCGCCACTTATGACCTCATCCAGCAGGTCCCGTCCTTCCTTTCCTGCCTTTTGGAGAAGCATTTCCTATGAGAGGAAACGCTTTCCTTCTTTCTCTCTCTCTCTCTCTCTCTCTCTCTCTCTCTCTCTCTCTCTCTCTAAGTGCATGTGGTCATGTTCATGTAAACATATAACTTAATTTTATAATTCATAGAACCGATTTCATTTGTTATCTATTTAATTTTTTATTAATATTCTCTCTCTCTCTCTCTCTCTCTCTCTCTCTCTCTCTCTCTCTCAGTAGTAAATTTCTAACGGGAATATACAGTAAATGATATCTATAAAATTATGAATTATTTTAGGTAAATATTAGCTAATCCCAGGTATTTAAAAGCATTGTGATCTCTCTCTCTCTCTCTCTCTCTCTCTCTCTCTCTCTCTCTCTCTCTCTCTCTCTCAGGAGTAAATTTCTAAGGTAAAAATGAATAATATTTATGATTATTTTAGCTTAATATTGACTAATTCCAGATATTCAGAACAATCTCTCTCTCTCTCTCTCTCTCTCTCCTCCTGCTCCTCCTCCTCCTCCTCCTCCTCCTCCTTCTTCTTCTTCTTCTTCTTCTTCTTCTTCTTCTTCTTCTCCTCCTTCTTCTTCTTCTTCTTCTTCCTTGCTTTCATCGACCATCTGGTCAATTCGATCTTCGTGACCCAACCTGACAAAAGAGTCGATTTGTGTCGAAATAGGCCTCAAATCTTTTCGCTCTTAACTTCCTGTTCCCGTGAAATCTTTCATTTCCGTTTTCCAAACGAGAGAGAGAGAGAGAGAGAGAGAGAGAGAGAGAGAGAGAGAGAGAGAGAGAGAGAGAGAGAGAGAGATGGATGGATGATCAACATACCAATTTGCAGCCCTCCAGCCTCAGTAGTTTTTAAGATCTGAGGGCGGACAGAAAAAGTGAGGACAGAAAAAAGTGCGGACAGAATAAAGTGCGGACAGAATAAAGTGCGGACAGAATAAAGTGCGGACGGACAAGCAAAACCGTCACAATAGTTTTCTTTTACAGGAAACTAAAAAGTAGCTATTTTGCATAAAGACAATGCTTTGTAGTTTGAATAGATGCGATTATAGACTGCCAAAAATGGCGAAAGATTTTTTATTTTGTCTGCAAGATTAAAAAAAAAGTAGCTATTTTGCATAAAAGTAAATCCTTTCGCTTATTGGAAATGTACTCAACTGTCTTCGAAAGTAAATTTGTCTTCCTACGCCGAAGACCTTTTCGTACCCAGCGACTGGGCTGAGACTTTGCTTCGAAAGAGAGAGAGAGAGAGAGAGAGAGAGAGAGAGAGAGAGAGAGAGAGAGAGAGAGAGAGAGAGAGATTACTTTAAGTATTTAAAATTAACTCAAACTAATTCATAATTATCATAGATAACATTTATGTTCATCTTAGAAATTTACTACTGAGAGAGAGAGAGAGAGAGAGAGAGAGAGAGAGAGAGAGAGAGAGAGAGAGAGAGAGAGAGAGAGAGAGAGATTACTTTAAGTATTTAAAATTAACTCAAACTAATTCATAATTATCATAGATGTCATTTATATTCACCTTAGAAATTTACTACTGAGAGAGAGAGAGAGAGAGAGAGAGAGAGAGAGAGAGAGAGAGAGAGAGAGAGAGAGAGAGAGTTTACTTTAAGTATGTAAAATTAACTCAAACTAATTCATAATTATTATAGATACCATTTATATTCATCTTAAAAATTTACTACTGAGAGAGAGAGAGAGAGAGAGAGAGAGAGAGAGAGAGAGAGAGAGAGAGAGAGAGAGAGAGAGAGATTACTTTAAGTATTTAAAATTAGCTTAAAGTGATTCATAATTATTATAGGTATCATTTATATTCACCTAGAAATTTACTACTGAGAGAGAGAGAGAGAGAGAGAGAGAGAGAGAGAGAGAGAGAGAGAGAGAGAGATTATATATTTAAAATTACAAAATAATCAATATTATTATAGATATCATTTTTACTCACCTTAGAAATTTACTAGAGAGAGAGAGAGAGAGAGAGAGAGAGAGAGAGAGAGAGAGAGATTACTTAGGTATCTAAGTTTGCGTTACTAAAATTAGGCTAAATTGCCTTGGATATTCAAATTTACCTTAGAAATTTACTACTGACTGAGAGAGAGAGAGAGAGAGAGAGAGAGAGAGTACTTCAAATATCTAAAGCTAAATTCCGTTACAGTTATGGTAAATATATTCCACACTTCCCTTGGAAATCTATGAGAGAGAGAGAGAGAGAGAGAGAGAGAGAGAGAGAGAGAGAGAGAGAGAGAGAGAGAATACTTCAAGTATCTAAATCAAGCTAAAATTAAGTTAAAATTGCTTTAAATATCGTTCACACTGCCTTGGAAATCTATTACTGAGAGAGAGAGAGAGAGAGAGAGAGAGAGAGAGAGAGAGAGAGAGATTTTCAACAATCTCAAACGTGTTTATCTTTACTACGACGAATGCAAATTAAAACCAGGATTCTACCATCTTGCAAATCACACCAAGAATTTTCAATTTTTTTTTTTTTTGTCACAGAGAGAAAAGAATTCAAGAAAAAAAGAAAGAGAAAGTAAAGAGTTTTGGCAAACCATTCCATTTCAACCTCCTTCCATTTCACTTTCAATCCTTTTTCGTGTCAAACATAAAACCGACAGATTTTGACAACATAGTATACAGTGCCCCAGCGTCTGCCATCAACCAAGGTTAGTCATACTTTCATCCAGATATAGTTTTGTTCTCATTTTTTTTTATGTCTGTGACAATTTTTTTTTTTTTTTTTCTGGAGGAGGAGGAGGAACCTCTCCTCCTCCCTCCTCCTCCTCCTCCTCCTCCTCCTCCTCCTCCTCCTCACTCAGCAATGACTATCATTAGTCTGTCTGGGACCCACGAAAATTTCAATTCCGCGACATAAAAATATTCTGGGAAAGAGTAACTGGTTTTGCTATTTTAGTATATTCAGATTTGACAAAAAAAAAAAAAAAGAAAATTGACCTACTCCCTGGTTTTTGTTTTTCTTCTGCAAATCTTTCCATTCGTTTATCGATTTATCCTTTTCATAACCTTTCATTTCCGTGACATTTCTTGAATTTGATTGTCATTGGAACCAACCTGAAAATCCAAAACGGATTTCAGTCAAAATTCCATATATATATATATATATATATATATATATATATATATATATATATATATATATATATATATATATATATATATATATATATATATATATATATATATATATCGAGATGAGTTCATTGTTGTTTTTTCAATATATCTCGTGAATGTC
>NC_089795.1:91746729-91796729 GCF_040412425.1 Macrobrachium rosenbergii | reverse complement strand
GTCTAAAATTAGTAGGCTTTTGTTCTTCAGGTATTATTTCTAGAATCAGCAGGCTTTTGTCTTTCAGGCTTTGTGTCTAGACTCCACGGACTTCTGTCTTTCAGGGTTTGTGACTATAATCAGTAGGTTTACGTCTTTCAGGCTTTGTGTCTAGACTCCACAGGCTTCTGTGGTTCAGGCTTTGTGACTATAATCAGTAGGTTTTCGTCTTTCAGGCTTTGTGTCTAGACTCCACAGACTTCTGTCCTTCATTCAGTCTTTGTGGCTGTAAATCAGTATGCTTTCGTCTTTCAGGCCTCGTATCTGGAATCAGTGCGCTTTTTGCCATCAGGCTCTGTTGCTAGAATCAGTAGCCTTGTGTCCTTCAATCATTGTCTCCTAAATCGGTAGGCTGCAGTTATCAGGCCTGATTTCACTCGTTTTTAACACATCATATTCTGTTCGAGATTTCTGCCCTAAAACGGAAGACTACAGTATCTGCAAAAATACAAAACTGAGAAAATGGTAGATACTGCAATTTTCCCTTGCCTTACTACTGATTTTGTAAATACTGCAAATGGGACCCCGTAAATAAAGCATTGAAGAATCATTCTGAAACTGCAGTAATTTTTGTATTAGTGTTTCACGAGCCCAATAGGTGGCATATCTCAATTTCTGAAATTTTGCAGATACTGCAATTTTCCAATTTAGGGCAGAATTGTTATCCACAGAATTGAAATCAAAGTGTGTGTTTGTGTGTGTGTGTGTGTGTGCAAGAGAGAGAGAGAGAGAGAGAGAGAGAGAGAGAGAGAGAGAGAGAGAGAGAGAGAGAGAGAGAGTTGGGTTTGATCTTAAACTTGTGAGTTGCAAAGGAAGAAGAAAGCCCTTCTTTTAATGAAAGTAAAGTTGACCAATCTAAAAAAATCAGAATCAACTTATCGAAGCAAATGTACAGGTATGAAACGTGTCCCAGTGTAGTTGTTGCTAACGTAGCTGAACCATGAATTGTGAAGACTTGTTCTACAGTTAACTAATTAATCAGAAACATAATAAAAAATGCTGTTGACTGCAAGTTTAAAATGATTTGTGACAGTGGCAGTGAACTATCTTTGGTCCTTGGGCTTTCCTCTGTGTTAATTTAACATCTCAAAGTAGTTCCATCCTCTCCACTCCATTTTTAAAGGTTTTACGTAATATTCTCCTATCAAAAGAAACCCCCATAGCTCCCCTTACTCGAGAAATGAAAAAAATAATAACGTTAGGAAGTGTCTTTATAGGGACAAAATTTACAAACTAGCACCTCAAACAGTCCTGCCCTCTCCACTCCATTTTTAAAGGTTTTATGTAATATTCTCCTATTAAAAGAAATCCCATACCTCCATTTACTCTCGAAATAAAAAAAATATATATAATAATAATAACGTTAGGAAGAGCAAATAGGACGAAGTGTTCTTATAGGAAAAAAATGTACAAACTAGCACCTCAAAACAGTCCTGCCCTCTCCACCCTATTTTTGAAGTTTTTACGTAATATTCTCCGATTAAAAGAAACCCAGTATCTCAAGTCCCTCGATGAATTAAAAAATAACACCGTCAGGAAGAAGAAAAAGGACAAAATGTAATTTTAAGGACAAAATTTGCCTGAAAGGAACGGTAGATGAGAAGTGCCGTTCCATAGGTATCATTCCACCATTACTACAACTACTACTATCACCACTTCAAAGGAAGACCCTATTTTTGACAGTTGGATCTTTTCCCGTGATTCGAAAACAATAATTGACATCAAGAAACAGGAATTAAATGTGTCTTTTCAAAAAAAAGGTATTGATATGTAAATTTTTAGGCCTCAGTTTATTGATATATGCCTCTGAGACTTTTAATACAGCGTAGCTCAACTTCCCTCAGCTCAGGTTGGTTAGACTGCGTAATATTCCAACTACGTAATGTTTCGTGATATTTAAGGGTATTATAGTGTAGTTTAAGGTTATATTCATTGTTTTATCAAATAAAATGGTAGGGTTAGCTTTTAAAATTAGCTTTTAAGTCGTGCCTAGCTTATCCCAGACAAGGCTAGGCGATTTGAACACGAGTCAGAAATATAGTTTGGTGAGTTATTGCTACGATATTTGAGTCCTCGCTAAATCATTATTTAATATCAGAAATGGTCGAATGATGGTTATTTTGGCATTTGTATCCGCCATGGAAGGGTAAAACTGATGACTATAGGCTACTGCTGCGGCCTGGCTCCAGCCGGTCGCCGACTGGAATATCTGGTATTATTTCATAGGTTGCCGATACGTGGTATGGAATTGTAACCTACATTTTCGAAAAGAGCTCTTCATTCTCGTTATTTGGAACCCCATAAACGCTATTCGCAAATGATAGATGAAAAATTAATCAAATTACGACTTTTAAGATAATACAGTACCGGCTGCCCACCTCCTCCATAGCTAATACGGCAAAATTATAATGATTAAACATCCTAAAATTAGGTTAAATTGGTATTTTTAGGTTCTTTTACGGCCCTATTATTTCCTAGTCATTTTTGCATGAAAATCCCAAAGTGGTTTTTCATGCAAAAATGGCTAGCTGGAGTCTTTCGAAAAATTACTGGATTATTTGATATCAGAAATGGTCGAATGATGATTATTTTGGCATTTTTATCCCCCATGGAACGGTAAAACGGAAGACTAACCTACTAGCCTAGCCTACCGCGGCCTGGTACCCGCCAGTCGCCTACTGGAATATTTGGGTAGTTTGCAGAATGGCAGTATCAGGCTCTTCTGATGTTTAGTGTTACTGGGGTGGAAGGTCTTGGGGGGACAAAACCCCCTCGACCAGGTCGGGGCATGGCACCTTAAAGTTAGGTTAGGAAGGTAAGGTCTGGTTAGGTCAGGACGTGACATTGTAGGAAGGTTAGGTTTGTTTTTGTCCGCGGAACCTGTTCCCATTGTGTATATATATTTTATGTTTGTCTTTTGTATATGTTTATGATATTTACTGTCTTTTGTTTACAGGTTTTCGTTCATCTCCAAAGGGCTGGTATTAAACACAGCACCCATTTTGCACTTAAACGGGTAGTCGCTGAACCATAGGGGGCATGATAGTGGTCTTCAGTTTTACCCAGGGAACAATTTCAGGGGTCTTTATTTTACCAAGGCCAAGGTGCATATTTATTTTTATAGAAAACTGTGTTTTCCATCGCTAGAATGTAGCTTTTCTGTGACAGTTTTTTAAAAAAAGTTGTATCTCACAACCTCAAAGTATCCTGTAGGGGGGTAGTGCTGTCAGCGCACCTCCTGCAGAGCACTGTAGGCATTGCTTCAGAAGGTTCTTTGCAGTGTCCCTTCAGCCCCTAGCTGCAACCCTTTTCTTTCCTTTTTACTGTACCTCCATTCATATTCTCTTTTTCCATTTTACTTTCCGCTGTCTTCTAATATTGTTTTGTAGTGCAACCGCAAAGTTTTCCTCCTGTTACAACTTTAAAACCTTTCTGTTCTCAATTTCTCTTTTAGCGCTGAATAACCTCATAGTTCCCAGCGCCTGGCCTTTGACCAGAATTCCATATATCATTCTATTCTACACACTCAAAGTAAGGAATATGATGTATGCAGTTGTAACAAGTGACGGGTTGGTACCCTAGCCAGTTAGCCTAGGACCTAAAGTGCTGTGTTAGGTTGGGATGAGCTTTTGTATTTCTCTATTACGATTTTTGGCACTCTAAATTGGGTTAAGAAAGTGTCCAGGTGTGCCTCTATTTCAGGTAAGGATCCTTTGTCCTTGGATAGAAAGGTTAAGGAAGGTAGGGTGAGGATTTATTATTATTATTATTATTTTTATCATTACAGTAAACCCCCCATATTCGCGGGGGATGCGTACCACACCCCCCCATGAATAGCTAAAATCCGCGAATACTTAAAACCCCTCCAAAACCACTTAGAACTGCCTATTTTGATAGTTTAAACACAAGAAAAATCCTCTAAAAATGCTTATACCTGAGTATTTTAATAGTTTTATCACAAAAAGTGCATTTAGTCATGAAAATGATGTGAAAATACAGTAATTAGTGAATATTTCTCAGTGAAAAATACCGCGAATGGGTGAATTTTCCACGAATAATGGGTAGATACGTTCCACAGAGAAATCCGCGAATACGTGAGTCCGCGAATCGTGAGAATGCAAATACAGGGGAGTTTACTGTATTATTATTATTATTATTATTATTATTATTATTATTATTATCATTATTATTATTATTCAGAAAAATGAACCTGTATTCATAAGGAACAAGCACACGGGAGCCATTGACTTGAAATTCAAGTTCCAAAGAATATGGTGCTCGTTAAGAATTAAGAGAAGATAAATGGAAATACAGAAAGAAGAGATCTCACTTATTAATAAGAAAAAATAAATTAATAAATTAATAAGTAGATAAAAATATATTAAAATGCAAGGAGAATAGCGTTAGGGTAGTAATGCATTGCATCTTTGCTTGAACTCTTGAAATTCCAATTTCACGATCATCCTCAGGAATACTGTTCCGCACTCCAGTGGCTTAAGGAATAAAGTGCCTCCGGAACTGAGCAGTTCGACAGCGAGGCACATTTACAGGGTTGTGAATTTATTGTGAATGGCCTTTGACATCTTTGCTCTTTATTATAAATTGTAAGATAAATACTGATTATACTGTAGTCATTACCTTTATTTTTCTGATAAGTTATTTTCTGGTTTATGCGTTGTAGACCATTTCTTTTTGGTCAGCTCACTCATTTATTATGTAAGGGGCTTGGGAGGTACAAAATGAGTGGTTTGCACTAACAGTAATGATCATATATGTATGAAAAATGATAAACTGTTGGAAAAATAATTGGTTTGTGCATTTTGCAAGAAATGAAATGACAGTATTACCTGAAGTTTTTCTGATATCCTAGTTCATTTGCGTTCTGATTTGATTTAGAAGAATTTAAGGTAAATTTCTGTCAGCAATGCTGGTTAACCCATTGCATACTTTGTTTTGTCTAAAAATAATAGAGAATCACTGTAGAAAGCTGGAATTTTCTTATGGCTTAGCCTAACGCCTAGAGCGTTTATTGTATAAGTGTACAATTAAAGCACAAGAGAAGTAACTGAAAGAATATTCTTTGTATGTATTATCATAAGGAAAAAAAGATATGATTGCCACGAAGTTGAGGGCGAGAAGCCCTTTCTCATCCATGATTCTCTTCAGAGGGACGACCCATTGCTCTCCCTATCCTCTAACCTTATTGTGGATTTATAGGAACACTCACTTCGTTTTATCCTAGAGGAATGACTTCAGAATGTAACTGCTTTAATTTCTGAAATTGGTGCAACTTGCAGTGACAGGCCAAAGAAAGGCTTTTGGAGAACAAATGTTTATACTTAGGATGCAAAACACAAAAGAAATTGTTACTTTTATCGAGATTGTTGCGCAGCATTGAGAAAAACTTGAAGTTTTCTTTTAGGATTTAAACCCTTTCAGAAGTGTCCTGTAGATTAATGCAATGCTGTTTTTGCTTTCAGACAGCCAAGATTGTACAGCATAACAAGAAGATAAGAAACTGAGACACACAAATGGATCAGCATATCATGCTACCACCTGTTAGTTGGAGTTTTTATAGCAATGCAATGTCATCTGAGTCTGGAATTTCAAACCTTTGCGCTGTACACAACTGTACGAACAGCAAGCAAACAAGACCGGATCTATCATTTTTCAGATTTCCAAAAGATGAAGATAGGTATGTAATCACGCGGTCCCACACACCTGTATTTACGCCATCGTCGTCGTCATTGATATTAGAATTCTGGGTTTTCGTTGTGGTGTCAGATGCCGAATGAGTTCACTATTAATTCCTCTCCCCTTTTTATGTCATATTCCCATATCATCTCAGACGGTGAAGTCTCACTTTTGTCTTTATTTCAGTTTCATATTCGATAGTTCTGGTGTCGTTTGTTTGCATTGTTCCAGAATTTCCACCGTCCAGTGTTTTATTTGTGTGTTTGTTCATCTCGTGTTAAAATATACTTACTGTATTAAGGCAAAGTGTTGTGATGTAATTCATATTATATATGGTTGTGAGTTAACCCAAGTCATAATCAACAAAACAGTCATATTCCAAGTTTGCAGTAAATATTAGTTATTGGTAAGATAAAACTTGATGATTTTAAGTTTGCAAGTTTGAATGTTTGTTTTGCAGTGAATTTTACTGATTATGAACAAAGGAAACGAATTCATGGAACTCTTACATTGCAGATGCAGGCAGTGGATTGTGAAATGTTGCCGACCAGATTTAGAAGTGAAGAGCACAAAATATTTATACAATAACTGCCGTATATGTTCGGAACATTTTGAGGACAGTCAGTTTATGAACGCCATCTTGAAAAGTAAGTTGCTTCGGAATGCGTCACCAACCCTATTTAATGATCCAAATGGGCCTGAAGGACAAGAAGCGAAGATTTCGGACCCTTCTCCTCCTGTAACAAACATTCAACAGGACTGTGAAAGTGAGTATTGAATGCTCAATATAGTTTGATGAAATGAGAATATCAAATATCAAAGAGTAAATACTCAAGTACTAGAAATATGTTATTAGAATTTTAGCGTAATTCTCTCTAATTTCATGTATTTGCAGCCTTTATATTTATTTCTTTTTTAGATGGATTTTTTAATCAGGTAATTTCATCAGATCAGCGACATGAACCTGTAATGCAAAGTATATGTATACCATGCTTTATATCATATGCCTTTTCACTGTATCGGCTATGTAAACTTATGTTTATGATGCTCAGCACTGGGCCCAGTCAGTCCAGACCATTCACTGTCATGCTAGTCATGTTTGTGACTGATTGTTTGCTTGATGTACCAATCCTGGTTTTGCCAGATTGACTGCTAATCTGCAGTTACAGTTTGCTTGCTTGATGTAATCCTGGTTTTGCCAGATTGACTGCTGATCTGCAGTTACAGTCGGTCTCGTGTTTGCGCTTGTGGGCTAGGCTTTAGCTCAGGTGAGCTTGTATCTGCTTCATGATTAAGGCAGGAGGTCAGTGGTGTTGACAGTGCCCAGTCAGTGCAGATGTCTTCTGACCTTGGCTCATAACCCATACCCTCTGGTTTGGGCTATTTGACTCTTGGCCCTGGAGTAGTCGCACTGTTGGTCTAATGTGCCCTCATCCCCCACCCCAGTTGAGGGATCGTATTTTATTGCAGACCTTGTGGTGAGGGCACTCTCCAGAGATTATTTGTTTTACTTTCATGTGTAATGATCTTGGGATTCTTCCCGAGCTGCTCCCTTGCACTCGGTTTCATCCGTTGAGCAAACCCTTGGGTTCACTCTTGATGCATTGCCCTTGTTCCAGCTGCTTCTTGCTTGAGGAGTGTTGGGGTGCTGTAGGTGAATTCTTCGATGTGTAGATCTTGAAATTTGTGTGCCTTCAGTTGCTCCTTCAAGCTCCTCATCTGATGAATTTTTGGTTTTGTGTAGATGGGCATTGAGTACCAAATTTTTGACAAATTTAACTAAAATTTATGCTGCACACAAAGAAAAAGAGAAAACTCTGCAATATAAGCAAAATAGCTGGAAAAGTTGGTGGTATGTTGAGATTTATACAGTTATTAAAGGTTGTTTACAAATGTGCAGTATCTAAACTGTATTCTGTTAATGTTTTCATCTCTTTGTTGTTTTGTCTATACATGCTGTCGAGTAATGTAATCCCATTGCATGTCTTCCACATCTGTTACTGAATGCTTTGCATGTTTGCTTCACATAAGGTCCTGATATGAACTTTGTTTTGTCAGGTTTCATTCTTACTTATTCAAGGAGTCAAAAAGTAGCACCTTGGCTTAACAGACACTCAGGAGGTCTGGCTTTCTGATGGGTACTAAAGTCTGTAAAGTAACAAAGACTACATTATAGACTGCACGCGAATAATTTCTAGAAATCTTACAGCTCACAGCGATTTTGCAAAGTTCCTAATCTTAAATAACTTGTACTTTACACTTAACATTCATTTTAAGAGATTTAAAAATGTATCACATCTAAGATGGTGCCATATAAATACATTTGTTGGGACAAACCTGGGCCTTAACATTTGGATAAATCTTCTGGCGCCAGCTGGAAAAAGTATAGATGCCTACACCAGGACATTTCCTCTGAGGCTTATGGGACTTTTGTCTGGGTTTGGGATTGCATGATAAAAACCAAAACACACACACACTCTAAACAAACCCTGAACACAAAGAGGAAAGAGAGAAAGAAATGACCTCTCTCAATGTCGGTGAGAAGAAAACTAAGACGTCACGATGTTGAAATAAGGCTGCTGCCCGCTTCCCATCTCACCTCCATGATGGAGGCCAGGTGCCACCAGTTCCTTGCATAAACAATTCTTGTTGTCTTTTACCGATTTCCAGCTGGTGCCAGATTTATCCTATTTAAGACTGCAGGTTTGTTAGCTGTGAAAAATACAAATTAAATTTAAATTTGTCATTTTTTGTTGCTTTTAGACATGACAGAAAGAATCGGATACAAGAAGCTATGGAGGACGGTGATGGTGGATGAAGTGGATAAGAAGCTACGACATTCTCGTGAAGTTGAAACTCAAAATACAGTTCCTGGCATTTGCATAGGGATAGGGAAAGAGGACTTCAGGTACATAGTAAGAGGAGGCAGTGATAGTGTCACGGAAACAAGTGAAGATCTCAGAATTGTGATTACTGAAGAAATTGAAGACGCGGACAATTTCCCACGTGCTGCAAATAAAATGGAAAATAGTGGAGTGAGAGATAAACTCAGAACTGACAGCTCAGTTTCTGTGTGGGGTAGTGTAAGAAATGAGCCTAATTTTGTAGTTGAAACCATACATAATGGCAGGAGATCTAGAATATTCAAAACGGGTGAACTTGAGTTTGTTCTAGTTGAGGGGGATTTGACGCCCAGTGCTCTCAGGTACATCGTAAAAGAAATGCAAAGTAATTCAGTGAGGGATAGAGAAGTCATAAATATCATAACAGAGGACAGTTGCAGAGGTAGCAATAATCCTCCTTATGTTTTCAATAAAACTCAAGGCTCCGGAGTTCTAAAGAAGTTAAGGATAGAGGACACTGGTCCTGTACTTTACAGTGACCCGGGTAAACATAGTTTTATGCACGAAACTGAATGTGACAGTAAGAGATCAAGAACTTTCGAGACTGGCCTCTTTGAGTTTATTCTCGTGGATGGTGGTATGACGCCCAGTCCTCTAGAAATGAAGGCAGAAAGTTTGGAAGAGTACGCTGCCAATACCGAGGTTAGTGTTTTCTTGTTTGTATAAATTCATACTGAATATACTTTAATTTGTCTGTGTAATCATGTACAGATGCTGTCTGAGTTACTTGGGGTTAGTATCCATGAAACCCATTTCTAAGTGAGAATGTTGTAGGTTGAAATTAACCTATATGTCCACTTTTGTTTTGATAACAAACATCGTAACCTAGCCCAGCCTACTTTAAACACGCTCAGAAGACTTATATTGGTCTGCATCCAATCTGAGCTTACCTTAAACTTGTTTAGAACACTTACATTGGCCCACATCCTAACCTAGCTTACCTTAAACATGTTGAGAACACCTCATTGGCATACACCCATCTTGACATCATAGTTTGTAAAAGCCTAAGGTCCTATGTGATAGACATTAATGGCATGCTGTCTTCATGCTCGGTGATTTTCTTCATTTTCTTGAGAGATAATCATCTTCCTCTTCTCACCAGTAGCAGAAAACTCTGATAGGCATTACATAGCCAGTGATGGATGTTTTATTTTCAAAACACAAAGTAGAGTAATAAAAAAAGTGTCAACACAGAAGATTATGCCAAGTGACTGTTTGTCAGACTGAGAGAAAAGGAGTGTTGTTTTTGCCTGGATGCCCAATGTTTTCAAGAGAGTATGGCACCCAGCATAGCTTATATGGGAAAAAATCAACATTTAAAGATTCTGTATACAGATATATTCTCACTATTGCTGCTGTGAAATTAACAAAAATCACAAAACAAACTATGGTAACATGGGAGCATCTCTATTATGTATTGAATTCTTGTTAGATTTGTATATGCTATGGTTCTGGAGAAGTTTTAATAATATAGAAATGTAGTGTATGGCATTCATTGAATTTTTCATAAGTCACACATAGTGTCTTTATTGTTTTTGGAAAGTAGTTGGTCGAGAACTCCGATTCACCTTCCTATGTTCTCTTGGGCTGAAGTGAGGAATTTAAACTTTGGAGTTGTAAAACTGGAGTTAGGTGTAGTTGAAGCTCGAGTAGTTTGACAACCTGATGTTAAGGGACAAAGGGACCAGATGAGATGAAAAGTAAAAGTTGTAAAACGAGCTTTAGTCCCATGTACAGTATACCTCTTGAGGTACACTTTAGTGGTACACCCTCACACAGCTTGAGTTGGATGTGTTACGAGGGGACCCAAAAGTATTATAATTTTATTCAGTTATTGTTACATGTTTACAGTCTTATCACCTTCAAAGTATTCTCCATTTGAAGCAATGCACTTATGGTTTTTTCCACTGTTGAAAGCAATTCTGGAACTCTTGTGAAGTTATGGCTTTTTGATAAACACCTCTTCAACGTCTCAGAACGACAAAAGCAAAACGTTTTCCTTTGAAGAAAGCTTTCTTCATTCAAAGGAACAAAAAGAAGTCACAGGGGAGCAGATCGGGTGAAGAGGTGCCCATAGAAAGCAGACTTTTATGGTTTTTTGTTCCCATAAACATTTTTTAATTCAAGAGTTCCAGAATTGCTTTCAACAGTGGAAAACATGTCTGATGCATTGCTTCAAATGGAGAATACTTTGAAGGTGATAAGACTGTAAACATTTGATATTGAGCTTGAGCATTGTAATGATTGCCAGAAAATGAATGGGTAGACTTTATGGTTTTGATAATCATTACTTTCAATTAATACAGTTTTTACCCTTTTCCATTTTAGGTGGACCCTCTTGCTGTTTGATATTGAGCTGCAAAGAAGTGCATCTTTGCTGATGTCTGATACCCAGATGACTGTGAGAAATTGTTCTGTCAATGCAGGATTAGCTGGAACAGATTTTTCTTATAGTAAAAACTACTATGATAATCGCCAAATGAAGACAGGAGTTTTACAATTCAATTACCTCCTGTGATTCTGCACAGATTTATGTTAAGTATGATAGCCCAAAGGTATTTCTTTAAGAAGTTCCATTGTTTTGGTTTGTGTTGTTGATATTGTGTATTGTTTAAGGAATGTTAGACTATGCTATGACAATATTTTGTTTGTTTGTTTTCTTTTTCTGTGTGGGTACACAAATTTGGGGGTCCAGTGTCTCAGCACATCAAGCTGGTATTATTAGATCTGTCATCTAGTTCCTGTTTACAGCTCACCCAGTCCACACAGCTGTAAGTAGGTACTGTTGCATAACTGTGGGTCACAGACCACAGTACTTCACAACTCTGCATCTTAGCATGCTTGTTTCTTTACATAATGGTTCCCATCGTCTCTTGATGGTGGGAGACTGACTTTTAGATGTCAAATTAAGTGGTGGTAATTTTTTTGGATGGACTAGCACTTTTGGTTGATATTTTTTGCTCATCAGACTAAATGCACTTGCATTTCATCATAACCATTATGTACCTACATGGAGGCTTGGAATGTATTTTTCCATTCTTGCAGATTTTTTGTTCTTGCACTTCTTCAAACTTCATGCAGTAATATTTGGCCAGTTTAATGTTTTTTAATAGTTTTTTCACTCATGCTTATTTAGTGTACAGCTGAATTCATGGTTTTAATTGATATTTAGATCTTTCCTCTTCTCTTACCGTCCGCTTTGCAAATGCCTTAGATCTCTTGATGTCCTCCTGTTTTGTGTTCAAGGACTGATCCAAGTGGTGTTAGCCATTACCGTCTTTCGCCATACATCGAGAGTCACTTTTGTCTGTTGTTGCAGACTGTGAATACTGTGTTTTTGAATTGCTCCACCTACAATGCTCTTTTTTTTTTCGTAAGGGACTTATCTTATTTCCATGTGTTTTCATGTTGTTTTCGTGGGATTTTCATTTGAATCCCTCATTTTGATGTAATTCATATATAATAATTTATATTCTTAATTTCACTTGTATTCACTTCATTCCCATCTATTTATTCCCTAGAAAACAGGAGGTTTGACCATAAACAGAGCTAAAAGGTTTCACCTTACATGCTGTTGTGTGAATCTAACACACTGTCTTATCACTCACCCAATATATATAAATTAAGACTCAAGATCATTATTTTATCATTTCAGTCTGCCTCTCTGTCTAGATAAGCTCCTTTTCACCCCCACCATTATTTTATAATAATACCTTCTCAGAAGGCTGTGAGACTTGACCAATCATTTGTACAGTACAGTATGTCAGAAGGTTTGTAACTTTCACTTACGTAACCTGTATGAGATCAGTTTAAAAAATTTGTATCTGTGAAACATTTTAACAGAATTTACAGTGATTGTTTATTAAGCTTTGTGTGTAGTTTTAGAAAATTTGAGGTTTAGTAGCATCAAATGCACTGAAAGCCAGAGTCATGTGGTCAATGAAATTAACTAGATCATCGATTCATGGCTAGAACGCAGTTGGGAGATTATTGTAGAGGGGTCTAGTCTCCAGCAACTGGAAAATAGGCCAAGATCTGAAAAATTCTGATGGTCTGGACATGTAATGGAACTGAAAGTCAGAGCAGTAGAATAATGCAGATATGGAAGTAGGAAGGTGAAGGCCAATTGGATGTTCAGGAAATTGTAGATAAATGACATAGATGAAGCGGTAGATCAGATGGGAATTCCGGTGGAAAGTGCACAAGACTGAAGCGTGGAGATGTTGCACTTGTAACCTCCTAAGGGAGAACTGTAATATAAATTAGTTGAATATTATGATAACTAGACCGCTGAATCATGTGTAGTAAAACAAGGGCTATCCAAAAGATTACGTTGTCAAGTGAAGAGGGGAAAGTGTCGCCAGTCAGAGGTAAATAAGATTAATGGCAGATAGCGGGTGGACAAAGCAAATGAGTAGAATGTAAGGCAAAATACTTTCTTTACCCTTGACAGCAAGGCTTGTTTTGTAAGTGTTGCTCCCACACTGGGACCCGATTTATAGACCCAGTGAAGACTTGTTGATTCTCGTTAGTGTAACTAACATTTGAATGCTATTGTTGCAACTTGATGTGTCAGTGTACCTTCTATAAAATATAGAATTGTTACCATGTTTATATTAAACTCGGTTCCTAAGGATTTTTCCAAAGTATTTTCATACCGGTGTTAACTTTAGGATGTAAGGTATTTCTAAATTGTTTTCAGTTCACCACCATTGTTATTAAAGGTAGTTCACCTTTGTGGGTAAAATGTTGTCAGTTTTGCTGTTTATATGTTCAAGGTCGTTCAAATTTTGATCATGGTTTGGAGGTGGAGGTGGTAATCGTAACAAAGAGAGCTTTCTTTTTCTGAAGGATTATGGGAGTTTCCTTCTTATCAAGGATTATGGATGGTAGAGGTCAGAAAACCTAGAAGTTTTTTAAACTGATATTTTTGACGTAGTGAATCAGGTATATGTTATTACAAATTTTGAGAGGTAGCAGCAGTTAACAAACATTTAATTGAATTATTTAACCTACATTGAACTTTTAATTCATATGGTTGTTGCTTAAATGCAGATAGATGAAGTTCACTCTTATGAAAACCAAGAATGCATCAGAGTGGAAGGGCTCAATTTCTGGAGTGCTTGATGATTTCAATAATCTTTTGATGCAAAAAACATTAAGTATAAAACCAGCGTAACCTCATTAGATCAAACTAGGATAGTTGGTCAGTTGACATAGTGGTTTGATGTAAACACTGAACCTTTTAAAGATTACCACTTGCCCCAAATACTTGACATTCGAATTATAGAGTAAAGCTTATGAAGTATGATCTTTTTAGCATTTGAATTCTTGACTATTGATCTGTTAAAGGTTCCTAGCCCAAATGCTGGGCCATATGCTCCACATTTCCTAAATTCATTTATGCCGAGTAAACTGGTATTCCTATTGTTTAAACTTTTTCTTTTGTGCCTAAGCAGTAAGATTAATTTTCATTTAAAGTTATGTTTATTCTTCAGCGTCTGGTTAATATTACCTATCAGACATTTGAAGCTCAGATGTGGGTCAAATAGCGTCCGGGATATGTCCTTGTCAGTTTGACAACCAGTGATTTTGGTGGTAAGTGGATATTGTATATCATTGTGTACTGAACAAGTGCATTATGACTTACTGTGCCTATGCTTTTTGTATACTAAATATACTAAGATGCTGTACTATACTACTGTATACCTCATGTTATGTTACAGAATGTTCAAGTTTTTCAATACAGTACAGACATACTGTATCTAAGATTATGTGAATCATTATTGAAGCTATCATATAGACTAAGTTTGCTTTTTACCAGCATCTGGTTTGAAAATCATCGTTCTGCGATTTTTAAAGAACATAATAGGGAATATAATATCAAGACCATAATTGTAGTAAAATTACTGTACTTTGTTGCAGTACAAATATTGTAACAGAGAACAACAGTAGATTTAAATGAGTATAGTGTAGCCTACATTGATTAAAATCTTTATACATTCGTCAGCTGGTGTGAAATTCAGAAAGTCAATGTTTCATTTATTTTAACATAATGTGCATATTTTTTATACCTTATATACTTGTGTACCATGCAACTTTTAGCCTATATTCAGGGGTTACAACATATGAAATTGCAAATCGAGTGTGAGTGTTTGTGGTCTGCCTAAACTTCAGTGCAAAAGTTTGGGTGTGTTATGCAACAAGATATCAGGATGTAGTTTGCATCAAAGTAAATATAGACATAAGCTGCTAACATGTACAGCACTGATAGGCTCTAACATAAAATATACTCTACTGTATTTGCTCTCGGAAATCGTTAATGGAAAGAAGTATGATCAAAATCATGATAAAATGGAAACACTGGGTAAATAAATACTTATTTTATCACTGATAGGTGAATAGGTTGCATTTAAGGTAAGCTACCAGCCAAAAAGAAGAATGGCAAATCAGCAAACATTTTGTTATTAGATGTTTTGAATAAGTAATATGATATTTGCCATACCCTGTCTTTAAAGCTTTGTGTTTTACGAATAGCTGTGCATATCATTGATAGGCTTAGGCAGGGAGAGATGAAATCATCTGATGAAAGATAAATAGATCAATACGAAAGGAAAAAACCTCCCATTCTGTAGTTATTAAAAGCCATGTAAAAACCAGCAAAAAAACAAATAAAAAATAATAATGAAGAAGAAATAATGGAAAAATGCACATTATGTTAACCAACATTCGAACTGCTTGTTTTAATGGAATGTAGCCTGCTAAAACTGGTGACTGTTTTGAATGAATTATGGTATATTGTATTATGTTTTTTCTAATACTATTTTTACAATGTGCTGTTTGGTAGACAGTACAGTAGATGTCTGAAAACAATAGAATCTTCCCTAGCTGGTAGTTACTAATTTTTTTTATAAGTAGTACATTGACTTTGAATATTTTCAAATAGGTTTTAGTGTGGTACTTTGGTAATCCTAGTCAAGTTGTATCTACCTAAAATTAAACTTGCTTTGTACGCACAGGATACGCAATGAAGCATCTGTTGGAAGCAGTTTAAAATCTCATGTACTGGTGTATACGGAGTGTGAAATATATGCCGTCATGTAATGTGCGGCCTACGTATCGCTGTCACTTTTGTTAATGTTGAAAGTATTTGTTCTGGGTTTTTAAAAGGAAATACTTTAGAAAATATGAAAATAGACAAAATTACTGTACTGTATGAACAGAGTAATAATAGACATGCTTTGTGTAGCTTATATAGACAAACGTCATCTTGTTTACATGGAACCAGGAATGGAGATGCTATTCTCTCTTGCAATTTCAATCAATGAAGAAATTGCTATAGTGTTGAAAATTGATTTTGAATTAAAAAATTGTACACACATCATATTTTTATTTTCTGCAGTGGTAATAAAGAAAAAATGTCCAATATTTTTGATAATTGGTACGTGATGCTGCTACGTACGAGATGAACTTATGTGAAACTTTTAATTTGGAAATAAGAAGAGTTCAATTTGAATTGATGATTAAAACTGCAGAATATACATGAACTTGTATCATACAAGATTAAGAATTGATATGACCTTTATAATAAGTTGCATTTGATATGTTTTGGGTTTTTTCCATCAGGCATTTAATTTTAAACAAGGTTGAAAAAAAGTGAAAAGAATGCCTGGTCAGGTTTCCCACAGAGATAGTCAATATAAATATTTCAGCAATTTCTATGAATGCATTAACAGACCAGTGGATTGAGAATAACCATTTTCCAAGTAATATTTTGTTTGCAGCAATCTGTAACAGTCCTCCCGCACTGTAGAGATGATTCCATATTTACTTCTGTTAGTGTTGGACCTAAAATTAAAAGTTGATTATTGTCATCTCCACAGAACTCTTTTCCTGAGCATAATGTCCGGCCTAGATATAAAATGTACATATATTATACAGTGGTTCCTTTGTTGGGAACAATAGCACAGTGGTTATATAATAAAGGTATAAGCATTTCTGAATCAGGGAAGGTTACATATGTTTGAGAAAATTTACAATTTGGTTTTTCAAAAACAAATGTATGTGATACATAACCCTTTAGAAGTTTCGCCCAGGAAGTTATTCTTCTCAAAGCCTTGCATTAAGTCAGCAGTTTGTTTGAGCAATATTTTCATGAAGAAAAATTTTGATAAATAGAAGGTTAAGTGCGTGTTTGTAGGTCCTGTTGTAAAATACATCAGTACTCTATATAAGTGTGTTTTTCACTTTACATACAGTGTTATAAATATATAGTTTTGATATTTTCCATGCATTTCACTTTTCCTATTGTACATGCAAGAAAATTGTCATGAGGAAAACAGTTTGTTGATTTCTGAGCCTCTGAATAGGCAGCCTCATCCAGCTGTGAAGTGAATTTCGTGACTGGAGCAAAGAACATAACTGATTACTTTGGGCAGTTTTCTTGAAGGAATCTGTCTTCAGTCAGGTCTGTCTTATTCATGGCTACCTGTCCTTTTATTTCATGTCACCTCTTCATTTCTGGCCTTCTGTTCAATCATTCTTTCATTGTTCACTTTTTCATCAGCATTCCTCTTTCCAGTATTTTGACAGAACAACTTTTCGTTTTTGTTGTACAGTAGCACCTCAGTTTAACAGATACTTTGCAGGTCTGATCATTCTGAACAAAGACCCTACGTTATAGACTGCGCTCGAATATGTCTGCCAACCTGTACTTTAGATTCAACGTTCAGTTTAAGAGAGATATCTACAGTAAATATGTATCACAGCATAGGAAAAAACAATCATAATATGGTAGCTGACAAGTAAATAAGCCCACTCAGTTGAGGTGTTGCTCTATATTTGTCTATAGAACTTCCTTCCTACCTTGTTGAATGGCCTTACCCCCACTGCATTTGTTAAGGCCCTAGATAACATATTCCTATAAGGTACAGATTCCTTTGTAATCCAATTTGACTGCGCCTTAGAGTTCTCTTGTAAAATATGTTTACATTACAGTGGTTCTTATTTTTAGTGTTTTTGTCTTCAGTTTGCTGCTTACTAAACTGTACCTTTCATTTCATTCATAAAACATTCAAATACAGGACCTGTAATGCCTCAATGTCTCTCAGTGTTCCTTGTGCCGCCTGACGTATATGTAAGTCATACTCTTCTCTACAGTTCTGCTGCAAAATGCTTTGTAGTTGACAGTTCGTTTACTGTTTTGTTTTTGTGTCTTGCATCTTTTTATTTTGTGGATATCCTCTTCACTGTTTCAGACTCCCCTGTAGGGAGGTGGTGCTGTCAGTGCACCTCACGTGGTGGATTGTAGGCATTGCTAAAGGGTGTTTGCAGTGTCGCTTCAGTCCCTAGCTGCACAGACTTTATAGTCTTTACTTGCCTCCACTCCCAATTTTTTCCCCCTCAATCTTTCTGTCCAACACCCCTAACTATTATTAGTTTTTAGAGCAACTGTGAGATTGTTCTTCATCTTTATTTTCTGGATCACTTCAACTGTCTAAGTGCTGAAAGTGCCCAGTGCTTGGCATGACATCCTATATTTCCTGAATCAAATCACTGTTTCAGGCTCTCTTGTTATGTTATCACAAATAAGTATATTTAGTTATATATACAAGCGTTGTCGTACCTATTGTACTGAATACATCATCAGTGATGTTGGTTTTTATTCTTCCCTTAGTTTCTTCACAAACTTACCTTTGCCATTGAAATAATAGCACCTGTATTTAGGTTTTTCTTTCTGTTCATCTTTTCTTTGCAACTTTGTCCTGTATTTTGCAGTACATGAGTTGGCAGCATTGTAAACCTTGCGCAACAGTGCTGAATTAATGCCACATTCTTAACTCTTGTAGTCAAACAGTAATTTTATTGTGCATAATGCACTTTATAAGTCAGTGATACAATGTATGAACTGTACCATGAAAAAATGCAGTTTTAAGTTATTAGCTGTTAATAGATAAAGGTTTATAGGAGTGCATAAGCAATTAGGATGCCTGTGGAATGATGTTTTCATTTTTCTAAGGAACATAATTGAAATTGAATGTGTGTCATGTAAATGTCTCCTCTTCAAACAATCTATATATAAGTTTTTTATATCTGTTTTCAAAGTTGGCGTGGAGTGCTGTGGTTGAGCAATGCACATGCCAAGCTTTGTATTTGTGCATGATGCTGTTGACCCTTGTGATAGTATATTTGTTAGCGTCTCTCTTCAAATTAGCCTTTGCTCTAGCTAAGTAGATTTTGTGCAACATAATTCCTAAGATGGCTTATGAGAGTTTTCGTAAGTGGTATTTGCTCATCACCCAACACTGTAACTTGAGAATATGAACGCTGTTCATATTCTCTTTCTTCCGTCTTACTTTCCATCCTATCCTAACAATCGTTTCATAGTGCAACCTTAAGGTTTTCATCCTGTTACACCTCTAAAACCTTTCAACTCTCAAGTTTCCCCCTCAGCGCTGACTGACTTTGTAGGTCCCAGCACATGGCCCTTAGCCTAACTTTTATATTCCATTCCATTCCACAAACAATATGGGCCTCTGTCTGTAAGACAAACTTTATTTATCGCTGGTGGTCCTGCTTGTAAATGTACAAGGTGGACTGGATATTATTGATAATTTTCTCGCCATTTCTCAGGTAAGTGCAACAGGTAGAAGCAAACTTGCAGGAAAAGGTGGGTTCTATAGTTATTGTATTTTTCTTCAGTTACCATATGCATCATCTTGAAGATAGATGGAGAGGAGTTGATTTTGTCTACGCATTCTCTGTGATCATTTGGCAAGGCAGTCAGTTTGAGAGGATTAGATGTCTAGATATTCTCTTTGATCTGTTGGCAAGGCAGCTATGAATGGATTTGTCCATCTGTAGGTCCAAAACATTTTCAGATTCTGCAGCATCCAATTTTGGAGAATACTTTACCCTGGAAGCTAATTCCTTTGGTATCACTTTTACTGTGAGAAAAGTACGGTGTAGTGTATAGTGTCAGATTATCTACATCATAAATACACAAAAATTTTTTGAAAGCGTCATCATCCTCAGGAGTAAAGTCTTGGCCATTATGCCTTATCATGATCTGTTGCAAGTTTTATAAATCTTGGTTTTCAATTGCAGGGTTGTTAACTCCCTGCTCTATTTGAGATTGGGACTTTGCTCAAGAAAAAAAAAAGAACAAATGACAGGTGAGAATTTTTAAGTACCCAGCTTAATAAAGTATTTTACTGAAGTAATTTGAATATGGGCAAATGCTGTTATCAGACTAAGAAAAGAATCATGAAAATGAAATAGGATTTAGATCAAGTTGTGCTTTGAAGAAGTAAGGATAGATTTTAGAAAATATACACGTACTGTGTATAAATATAAAGCATAAAAATATGTGGAAACCGGAATACTGTAAAGGTATTTGTAATTTGTAAGAACACTAGTAAAAAAGAGAGAAATTTCAACTTGAATATATCTACAAATTGACTTAGATATTGTACTATGTAGATGGTTAATAGTACACCTATGGTGGACTCGGATTTTTACAGAATATTTCATTTTACAATATAGCTACTATTCCCCTTTTCACAAGGTAGTAAAAGTCATACCATTGTATGCTAGTTTTAAGTCTATTTATTTGATATATTTGTTTAAATATATATATATATATGTGTGTGTGTGTGTGTGTGTATATATATATATATATATATGTATATATATATATATATATATATATATATATATATATATATATATATATATATATATATATATATATATATATATATATATATATATATGTGTGTGTGTGTGTGTGTGTGTGTGTGTGTGTGTATAAAGAGCCAACAATGCCTCTACAAGAGAAATGTACAACGTGTGTATTTCCAATGAAAAAGGTATAATGGAAATTCTGTATTCCTACTTAAAATCACAGTCTTCCTTAAGCAGGAATATTTCCTATCGTCTTGATAGGCAAATGCACAAAATATTCCTTCATATTGTGTTTTTCCTCATTGTGCAATAAATATTTTATCATCTTTTCCTCCTTGAGTAATTCAGGGAGGAAAAGCGTCTTGAATTCCTCAGCCTAACGTGAAGAAGATCCGGAACTACGAATGAAATAGTGTAACCACACTACATATGATGCTCTCTTATAGCAGGACAATAAGACGTCAGTGTAGGTCATTCAAATTCTGCGTCTAACCGAATTTTGTATGTATATATATATATATATATATATATATATATATATATATATATATATATATATATATATATCTATATAAAAACTGTCTCTTGGCAGTGGCCACGTAGGCAAGGAGCCGTCAGTGTCTGTTACACAGTTTTCGGACAAAATTTTCCTCTCGCGTGCAGAGGCTGGATTGTGGGCGCACATTGTCTTGGCACCTGAGGAAAAGTGAGTGGTGGAAAACGAAGCAGTTAATTTGGTCTGAGTTGGTTCAGTCAGTGGGTCTATAGTCTCATGTCAAAAGTATTCCTGAAAACAATTAGATGACTCGTTCAATTTGCTCTGGTCAAATTGTCTTAGAGAAGAAAGGGCTCGTGGAAGACTTTGATGCAGCTTTGACCTTAACTGAACAGGAACTTTATATGTTTATAAGTGAAATTCATTTGTTTATTATTGCCGACGCATTTAAACTGCCGGAAAAATTAGAGGTATAAACAATTCACCACTTTTTTTACGAGGAATTTTAAATGCTGATAAATATTAGAGACTAATAATTGTGCTGGTTTTTACGTTAAAAGTTACGAATGGTTTTATATGCAAATCTAACCGAAGCTGGACCAAATATCAGGCAACATATTGGTAGATTTTGTGATAGAAACGAAAGTGACTTTTGGGGTGGAATCGCATTTCAATTGGGAGGAAAAAAAAAAAAAAAGGTTAAAATATTTTTGTTTGTGTGATAAGTTGAGCTAGCCTTCTACTGTCACGGGCTCTTGCCTCTAGAGCAGCCAGCAAAATTCAGTAGGAGTTGGTTAAGTAGTTAGGAAGAACGGACGACAAAAAATGCAGAAAATATTTGCGTAAATAATAATAATAATAATAATAATAATAATACCTCTTCGAGGTCAAGTCTAGATATCTCCTCGAGTTAGTGTGAGTACCTCTTCGAGGTCAAATTTGGCTCTGGATATTAGTTTGTTAGTGTCTGAATGTGTAAAAAAATTCAATTGGTTTTTTTATTATTATTATTATTATTATTTTATTATTATTATTATTATTATTATTATTATTATTATTATTATTATTATTATTAATGTTATTATTGAATTTATACCACTATTGTTTATAACTTATTATTATTATATTATTATCATTATAGAACTGAGGACCCAGTTTTCAATGGATGGCATCTTAAGAAGTCCCAGAGATGAGACGCAGTTCCGTTGCTTTGAGAATCTTTTTGCTTTCTGCCCTTGGTGTAAGTTATCATCATTGTTTTATCATCACACACACACACACACACACACACACACACACACACACATATATATATATATATATATATATATATATATATATATATATATATATATATATACGTAAATTGGTCAAGATTCTTGCTTCACCAGCAAGAGGTCCTGGGTTTGAGCCCTAGGGCAGAAAGAACAATTTGATCTAGTTCCTTTTTGTAGCTAGAGTGGGTAATAGTATGAGACTAGCAGCATAATAATCTGAAGTTAAAGACAATTTTTTTTGTATTCTAATTCGGGGTTATTTGTTTATGTAAGCTCAGATGTCTTAAAATGAGCATATTTATTTTCCTCTTCTTATTCTAGGTTACTTGTGTCCACAAGGTGAGAGAGCTGGAGCTGACAGTAAACGCATGTGACCAAAAGGTGAGGCTGAAGGGTCCTCTGGAACTGGGCAACCTAAAGGTGCTGGAAACAATCCGGCTAAACCACCTCACACCTCCATCAGACCTGCCACTAAACCTCACGCATCAGAACGATTTCAAATACACGCAGAACCAATACGAGTTCGGTTGGGAGTTCATCCACTTCTACAGCAGGCAGTTCTTCAGCGAACAACACAAGCCCGGGTTCTTCATAGAAGCCGGTGCCCTGGATGGGGAGTTCATGTCCAACACCCTCTGGCTGGAACGGCACCTAGGCTGGACTGGACTCTTGATCGAGCCTGATCCAGTGAATTTCAAGTACCTGGTCTGGAAGAGGAGGAAAGCATGGCTCTCCAACACTTGCATCTCTGAGAAGGAGTACCCTAAAGAGGCGGTTTTCGAGACTCTGCAGCAGAGGTCAGAGTCCTACGCCGTGCCGTGGCTCTACCGAGCGAATTCCAGGAGGACTGGAACCTTTCTGACCAGTCTGGAAGGGGACTTTGCAGATTTCTCAGCAGTGGCTTATTCGACGGTCCAGTGCTTTCCACTGGGGAGTTACCTCCTGGCATTGAATGTGTCCTCAGTGGATTACCTGTCCCTCGATGTCCAGGGAAATGAGTGGGACATCTTGAAGAATATTCCCTGGAATAGGATAGCCATCAGGGTCTTGGCTGTCGAACACTATCACCACGATGCGAAAACCATCGGGGATAGAAACCAACTGGACCAAGATTTTGTGAATTACATGGAAAGTATCAATTACCTTCTCATAGACAATGACGACGAGGCCAATTACATATTCGTTTTGAAAGATGACGCCATTGCTAAAAGGAGCGTAATCAAATATAAGGATAGGTATAAAAATGCTCAGAAATCATTACTTAAGGATTGAAACAAGAGCAGAAATGATTAATTTGGTGTCTGGTATCAAAGATACTAGAATGCCTTTGGGTAAAAATGATGCTGAATGAGAACAGGGTCATGTAAACATTTCTCTTCCCTTTTCCAGTAAGTTGTAGAAGTTAAAAAAAGAAAAATTGATTATCAATGATAATAATAAGATCTCTTTGCCCTTATTGTGAGGTTACGTGTTATGTTTATATCCAAGTATATCGTATATTGCAGCCAACAGATGAGAGTATATTCTCTAGTAACAATATCAGTTTACCTGTATAGTTTCGTAGTATTGGCTATAGATTTACTCAAATAAAATCTTTCGTTTAAAGACATTTCTGTATATAGGTCTATGAGACCAGAATGTGACGAGACTTGCAGATTATCTGCTTCTACATTGCTATTTTCATTTCCAAACAAACTTTGTTCATTGGGAGATGTACCTAAAAAATACGAAAATAAATAAACTTCAAGCCATTGAGAATTATTACAAAGAACAAGTAATTCCTGGCTTTGTAATTTGCCATGAAAATCAAAATAAAGTTTCTGTTGATGGCCTGAACGCATCCAAGGACAACATAGCCTACCTGTCGCGTAAGTTTACCGTAGTCTATCATCGTTGCTTGGTGACGTCAAGAAAACTGACTACCGGTATGTAAGCCAGCCAGTGACCAGGGTGTCTTTCAGTGATTGATTGATTTCGTGAAGTGCTTGCTGTAAAATTATATTCTTTACTTATTCGGTACCGTCACTATCGATGGACTGTTATATATCTGGCTCTTGGAGGCTTTTGAGACATACGTGCCCAAGAAGTCTGTGGATTGCGTTGTTTAGTTAAGTTTTCGACTAATGTTGTTGAGACTCGGAACATCGTAAACTGCTGGCGCGGAAGACTAGACTACAGTAAGTAAGCGTCCATCTTTTACACTTTGAGAGCCCCTTCTTGTATCTGGGTGGATAAGTTAGTGTTTTGATGTTTTACGTACAGAAATTGAGATTACTTTTTGTTTCAAATTGTAAGTAGATTATTTATAAATTTGAACGTGTACATGCATGGTACTAAAAGCTTCCTATTACTTTCCAGAATCTGGAACTTCCAGCCAGTGGTCTGTGGTGCCTTCCATTGCGATTTTGTGGTTGTGGCGACGTCTTATTAAAGTTTCTCGAAGAATAGGCTACACAAATGTTCGTGAATCCCTTAGTGTTCATTTCTATATATTGCAAGTTACTAAGAAGTTAAGGTACGTATCTGAACCTTATGTAATTGATTTTGAATTTTCATGTTTGCTCCATTTTTTTTTTTTACCTCCCTAAAGGGGTGGGGGTACCCCTTTGGCTGGCTTAGTAGGCTTTGTCCTACTATGCTAGTCCAACGGGGGTTTCAACAAAACAAGACCACTAATTAAACACCATTTTCAGGTAATGGAAAGATTGTAGTAATTTTTTTTAGATTTTTTTTAAGTCGAGGATGGGCTATAGAGCTGTGAGAGTTAGGCCAAGCAGCTGAAGTTTTTCTTGGCTTGTTTAGCAAGCAGTGTGTTTAGCAGCAAGGGCGTGTCTGAGAAGTTTCTTAAACTCTTTAATAGTAGAGTCTCTCAATTCCAGACAAATGTTTAACTCTAGACTTGGCAAATCACTGCAATTGCTCATGAAACTACTGCGTATTGTTTTTGTGTTAAATTCCCATCTTGAATTGGTATCCATCCAAAGCAAGACTTGAGACGAGGTAGAATGTTTTGCTTTCTAGTTACAATTCAGATTTTCTTTTTAATTCTTGCCCATGGAAATGCTTATTGATTAGCTCTGTTTTTACTCAATTTTAAGTGCCATTTTCTAATTTTTATTGGGTAGGTAACCGTTTGCCATGTATTTTTGTCTTTTTATAAAAAAGCTGGATTGTAGTCGATTTAAGTACATTTTCTAGTTTTTGTTTAGGTAACCGTTCGTCATATATTTTGGCGGTTTTGTATAAAAAAATGCTGGAAAGGAAACCTGGAGAGTAGGGGTTAAGCTCAGTTGAAGGAGACCTGGTTGAGGGTGATTGGTTGAGGGTGGTGATTGGTTGAGGGTGGTGGTTGACTCGGGTGGTGATTGACTAGGGTGGGGTTGAAGCTGACAAAGAGATGTTAATTTTGAAATTTATCTTCAAGTGTAGGCTCTAGTTGAGCAATGGTATTTACTTGGGTACATCATATTCAATGTTCATCGTATTGCAAAAGTGTTGTGTTTAGGAAGGTATTTTTCAAAGTTACGTTACAGTTTAAGTTAATGTTTAAAACTTGTTTAAAACGGTTTTCATTAAGAGTTTGGTTGTTTTGAATATAATTTTGTACCGAATTATAGTACATGGAATTTGCGTTCTTTTGCTGTTTCAGTGTCATCAATTAGTTTAAAATTTGTCGTTTCATGCATTTATTAAAATCATATATTTGCTTAGTCTATGATTAGAATTCTAAGTTGTTGCTTCTACCTACAGGTTATTTGCTTAGTCTGGCCCCGGGAGTGCTTAGTCTACCCAGGAAATTGCTTAGTCTACCCAGGAAACTGCTTAGTCTACCCAGGAAACTGCTTAGTCTACCCAGGAAACTGCTTAGTCTACCCAGGAAACTGCTTAGTCTACCCAGGAAACTGCTTAGTCTACCCAGGAAACTGCTTAGTCTACCCAGGAAACTGCTTAGTCTACCCAGGAAACTGCTTTGGCTGCCCGGAAGTGCCAAGTTGTTTAAGTGGCTAGAAAAAGCACTTCCCCTAAGTTCTTGGACTAACTCTGGAGTGAACTCGCAATGGAAAAAAAAATCACAGGTCCTGTTTCAGTTTATAGAATTGTATAATTATAGTAACAAAAGATTTAAATTATTAATTTAAAATGTATTCCTATTCCATTTTATTCCTGCTCCCTTGAACCTTCTTCTATTGTTTGTGGAAGGAATTGAGGTAAATAAGACTTCAAAGTGATTTGAGGAAATCAAATCCGAACGGTTTCTAAGCTCGAAGGGAAATTATAATAAAAATTAAAATAAAATGAATAAAAAGGCTGTGCTTCAATCTAAAAAAATTCATGAAAATGGTGAAAAATCTGATGCATTTAAGTTTCACATGAAAACTTGGTTATATCATAAGTTGCTGGGAAAAGAAAAAATATGTATAAGGCTGCTGTAATTGTCTTTAGGCTTCGGGGAGATGACCTAGGCCTACTCATTATTTGAAAATGGGTTATATGAAAATTCTTTTTGGTATTGGTCACTGTGGCTTTCCTGTTGTAGTTATATTGACCTATCTGAAACACCAGTTATTTTGAACTGTTTTGAACAGCCACGAACTAAAAGTCAGTTATGGTAAAGAAAATGCGAGTTAAGATGAAGTAACAACTGGTTTCTAAAATTAGTCTTGCCTAAGGGTTAGTTAAGCTGTTGGCAAGCACTCAAGTTCATATCGAACTTTTCAGAGATTTGCAGAACTAAAACTTAAATTCAATTTGGACTAAAGATTTACAGGCTGAAGACTTAGATTCAAATCTGGCATTTTAAGATTTACAGGCTTTAGGTTTTGACACCTGATAAACTGATGCAAAGAAGTGTAAACCTACGAATGATAGGTCTATTGATCTAAATGCCGATTCATAGTAGGCATGTAGTTTCGGGAAGAATTGTAAGTAGGTTTTAAGGCTGCATCCACACGTTCGAAATTTGTTCGATGTGGCGTCAGAAGCGGAGAAACAACTTATTACAGAGGCTCTGGTCGTTGCTAGTTAAGATTGGATGACGGGTATAGAGACTTCGTTGTCTGACGTACGAAGTTGTTAAAAAATGTCAGTAAGCTATCCTTTCTGTTATTCCCTACATTTAAACATGTCCAAGGTTTACTGGTTTCGTGAGGTAACTTTGAGTTTGATAGTTAAATCAACGCCCGTCCCATGGGATGTGAGAAGCGATGTATATAACGGTCCATTTTCTCGTACATCAATCACTCTCGCTGCTGCCGTCAGCATCATTTTCACACTGTTCAACTGTCATCGTTTGGACGCCAGCATAGAAACCCAATCTTTGCTCGATAAAGTAAATTCATCGAACAAAGTTCGATCGTGTGGACGGAGCCTAAAAGGAGTAGGTAGGTTGTCAGAGAAGCTTTGGAATTGCTCAAGTGGCTAACATAAAGGTGGAGACTTAGAACGTAAACTATTAGAGGTCTCAGTTAATTAGAATGATTCTTATTGGTAAAAAGTACTTGCATAATGACAGTCTTTGGCAATCTATGTCCGTAGTAAGAAACCGTATGAACTGCGTGCTACTAAAGGGTAAAGGCTGAACTTGGAGGGTTGCAAGGGTTTAGGAACTTTTAACCAACAACCCACTAGGGTCAGAATCAAGAAATGAAATTTTTGCGTTTTTAAGTTCTTAAGGGGGTGAGCATCTCTGCTCGTTTTCGTTAAGACTTGATCTGTATTCCCCATTAAGATTCAAGATCAAGAAATTAAGGAGGTTTTGAGTTTTTAAATACAAGGCATTAGAATCTTTGCACCTTAAAATATGGAAAGACTTAATGGGTTAAGAGGTTCATGATTGACAATTTACGGTAATGGGCAATTCAAATCTGATTTTCAGGTCTCGACTTAAATTATACAATTTAGGCCGTGGTCGAAGTGCTGGGAACTATGAGGTCATTAAGTGCTGAAAGGAAAATGGAAAGGTTGCAAAGGTGTAACAGGAGGAAAACCTCGCAGTTCCGCTATGAAGTAATTATTAGAAGAAGGTGGAAATTAAGATGGAAGAGAGAATGCGTGGAGGTACAGTAAAAGAAATGAGATAGGTCTCGGCTAGCGGCCGAAGGGCCGCTGAAAGGAACATTAAGTAATGCCTACAGTACACCTCGCGTGAGGTGCTCTGACGGCACTAAGTCCCTACGGTTCTCTAACTAGATACGTTGCATTATCCATTACTTCCCGAGTTTTGTACGATTCTTGAGGGGAGGGGTGGGGAGGTTGTTGAGGGGGGAGAAAAGCCTCGAGGGGGAGAGAGAGAGAGGGGGGGTTAGTTAAGGAGGGAGAGAACGAAGCTCTGAAAGATGAGAGAGAGAGAGAGAGAGAATAACAAAAGAATGGAGAGAGACAGACAGGGGCGGCTCTAGGGTTTCCTGCGCCCTAGGCTAATATTTTAATTTGCGCCCCCAGGTCCACCAGCTAGACTGAGATAGTCAGTAGCTCCCCATTGGGTGACATTTCAGGATAGTTTAATTACCAAATATTGTTGATCAGCACACACTACCAAATATTAAGTTGAAATTTTGTTAGCTCGTATCAGTTATACAAAAAAATAAAAACAAACACACGCTTGCAAGTGGGTTTAATTTTTTTCGAATTTTTTATTAGAAAAATAAATTTTCTCCATTTTCTGAAATCTGTACTATCAAATATAATCTGGTGAGAATCTGCTCAATAATATTGTGAATCAGTTAAAATGAGGTATCATTAAATCTTACTATCGCTTATCAGTATATCATACGAGTAATCATTTTCTTATCCATTACTATATCAAGTTACATGCACCAAGAAAAATTATGTCGAGTCTTGTACCCTCCGATTCTGTTAAGTTAAATCAATGACCAAAAATTAGGCCTATTCCTACCTGGTAGTGATGAATCACGAATTTGGGGAATCATATGCAGGGATTCTACGGTCTACCCAGGAATGTTGAAGACTTGTTGTAGGGAGAGTCTCAACTTGTAGACATGTAGGGGAATGCAGTATGTCTGTGCTCAAGCCTCAGGGGGAGAGAGAGAGTCACCAAAGAAAAGGGGTTAGTTAGAGGAAACACTAACTTTACTTTTAGTAAGGAGAGTATAATACACGTTGCTCGATGTGGGTTGCAGCATAAAAAAAATAAATAAATAAAATAAAAAAATCTGGAAAAAATGTCTGAAAGATGAGAGAGAGAGAGAGAGAGAGAGAGAGAGAGAAAAGAGAGAGAGAGATTCTGCGTGGCCCATACGCAGATGGATGATGTAATCTCAAAAGAATGAGAGAAAGAGAATATTCAAAAGTTATTAAAATTCTCTTTTAAAGAAAGCAGAAATATTTGTCAACTGACTCGAACATTTAACTAAAGATTATGGTAAACTAAATGTATCCTTGCTTTATTGTATTTGTAGAGTATAAAACTGCGTCAGAAAATGTTTAATTTCAGTTGAACATTGTATGGAACTATGCAAAAAGTCATTGAGCTTTCTGTATATTTTTCTTTATTGAATATATATATATATATATATATATATATATATATATATATATATATATATATATATATATATATATATATATATATATATATATATATATATATATATATATATATATATATATATATATATATTAAATGTATAATTGTTATAATTGTTCTGTATATATATAATTGCTTTGCATATATATTTATTTGAGAGAGAGAGAGAGACAGAGGGAATAGCAAAAGAATGAGAGAGAGAGAGAGAATAAGAAAAAAAGAATGAGAGAGAGGGGAATAACAAAGAAAGAGAGAGAGAGAGAGAGAGAGAGAGAGAATAACAAAAGAATGGGGAGAGAGAGAGGGAGAGATTGAGAGAATAACAAAAGAATGGGAGAGAGAGAGAGAGAGAGAGAGAATAACAAAGAAGAGAGAGAGAGAGAGAGAGAGAGAATAACAAAAGAATGAGAGAGAGAGAGAGAGAGAGAGAGAGAGAGAGAATAACAAAAGAATGGGAGAGAGAGAGAGAGAGAGAGAATAACAAAAGAATGGGGGAGAGAGAGAGAGAGAGAGGCAGGCAGGCAGGCTGCAGGCCGCAGACAAACAGACAGGCCCGAGGGTAATGGAGCCAAGCTGAATCGAAGAGTGCGCTGGAGGAAAAGATTGCAAAAATATTAGAAGATTAACAGGGGAGGGAAGATGCCCCCCCCCCAAAAAAAAAGGAATTTGTGAACATTTCTGGACCAGTTTCCTGAAAGGAATCAGTAAAGTTTAGATAACGATAATAGTCCACAATGTTATTACTTTATGCCCTTATTCTACTCAATACAGTCACCACTGTTTGTCTTCTTCCTTCAAATACTGGTATACCAATATGAACACTAATTGGGATATGCTGGATCTCTTTTCAAGTTAAAATAATACCAATTAACAATTTAGATTAACTCCATGTCATTGGCTATGGAAACATTCCATACAATGTTCTTAAGAGTCAGAAACTGTGTTGTCTGCTTTCTGATTACTAACAGTAGGCCTATTCGTGTTGGGACAGCTTACGTTAAGGCAGGTTGTTCATTATGCTACTATAAAGAGACATTTTAGTCTCATGTGACGCACTGACGCACTGTATCCTTTGTAGCATCCCTTAAGTCCTAGCTGCATCTACTTTTAACCTCTTTGTACCCATTCCCTTTCTTCAGTCTTGCTGGCCAGCAATCCACCCCAACTCCTACTTTTCACCATAAAAAGTGATTTGGCTCAAACTGCGCCATGTTTGGTCTTGCAGCCTAATTTTCATGTTTTATAACAACGAATGAGAAGGATATTTTAAATTTCGCTGGCGCGTGCACCAAAAGAATGATTCTTAGAATGGTCTGTAGAATAAAGTAGAATATAGAGTTTAAGCAATGATCCAGATGATGTGATGCTAGTTTTTTTTAGCATAGACCAATCTTAACTTGCAGACATTCAAGTTTTACCACAAGACTGCTATCACTGATATCCTCGTTCTTTTATAGATAATTTCAAACGACCTAACTAGCTTTTCTGACACTTTCCGCTTTCTTAATCACCTCCGCAGGGTGGGTAGTTCTTTCATTGTATCTCATGCGGTGCACTGCAGGCATTACCTAAAGTTCTTTGCAGCGTCTCATCAGCCCCTAGCTATAACCCCTTTCATTCCTTTTGCTATCCCTCAGTTCATTTTCTCTTTCCTCCATCTTACTTTCCACCCTCTCCTAACAATTCAGAGTGCAACTGCTTTGAGGTTTTCCACCTGTTACACCTTTCAAACGTTATACTGTCAATTTCCGTTTCAGCGCCGAATGACATCATAGGTCCCAGGCGCCGAATGACATCATAGGTACCAGTGCTTGGCCTTTGGCCTAAATTCTATACTCAATTTATGTTGGTAGAAATTTCCTTTCATCGTGATGCAAGTCTCCTGGCCAAATGGCCAAGTCACGTGGCAAAATATGAAGAGGAAAAAGCTCTTCATATACTGTTGCTCTGGTCTGTTCTTAGAGTCAACTTGTGCTTTCATTGTCAGTCGGTTCTTGCAGAATGAAGCGGAGAGGATTCTTCTTCTTCTTCTTCTCCTCCTCCTTTGCCCGAGACAAAATTCTCTTCGCCACTGCTGTTGTCATTTATGTCGTGAGTGTTGGCCGGTTGCGTTTTTATTTGTTTCGGTGGTTTGCCTGTGATTCTACAAAGAAAATTGACGATATTGTTGAAAGGTGGAGAGATGCTTTAGGTATGTGTGAATGCTTGCTGCACACACATATAAATATGCATGTATAAATACTTATATATATATATATGTATATGAGGAAAAATAGGTCCATAAAACACTATTTGGACGTTACATAATGTTTCCAACATGAGTTTGTGACATGTTCTATTGTAGCTTTGACGCATCCTTACATTGTGGGGCCTGAATTGATAGCTTAGTGGTGTTGTTCAAAGATATCAAAGATAAAAAAAAATGCGCCTTTGGTACTCAAGTTAGTCCTTTCATTTGTTTATGATGCCTTTTTGTCTAATATTTCTTTAGCTACAACGTCTAATGAGACAGTTTAAAATGTCCTTAATGTGAGATCTTAGTTTCTAGGCCTAATTCTGCTTGGGACTTGGCTTTAGGTAATTTTATTATATCTATTTTTTACATGGTAGGGGCATTTAACGCTCGACTCTCGACCCTCTCTCTCTCTCTCTCTCTCTCTCTCTCGGTTATGCTAGACCCATAACATCTGTAGCGACAATCTTCAGGACAAGGTCGTGGTCTTTTCCCAAATTTTGGATGGATGGACCAGGGAGTTATTACTTCACTTTCTGAAGTTATTACTTCACTTCCTGTCTTCAGCAAGTAGAGAGTCAACATACTTTCATACATACATAATACGTACATACAAACTGCCTTTTGACCTGTCTTTATGAAAGAGGACAAACACAGTGCACATGTTCATCCTTCTAGACACTGAATGAATATGAATGTTGACAATAAATCTAATTGAAATAAGGCTTTATCTGATAACAAAAGGAATTTCATGAAATCTGGTGTTCAGATCCCAGATTGGTCAACAGAGCAGACATTGCTTTAATTCCAGAATTACCACTTTCAGATCATTTTCATGCAGTCTGGTCCAACCGTCAGATACCTGACGGATGAAAATGACTGTCGAAGGTGGTGGCTGGAAGGACCTCCCCCTTCCGACGACCCCAGAGTGCTGGAAGTCCTGAGAGCGCAGTACCTGGAACCGCCTTCGACTCAGCCGTACAATCTGACCCCGCCGAAATTTTACGACGAATACAGCTACCCGAGGTCCAGCTTCGAGGTCATTGGCAACCACTTGACGCACTTCTTCAGCGACCAGCGCAGTGGGTTCTTCGTTGAAGCCGGAGCCTTCGACGGGGAAATGTTTTCGAACTCGCTATGGCTGGAAAAGCAACTGGGCTGGAGGGGTCTTCTAGTAGAGGCCGACCCAGACAATTTCCAGCTGCTGACCTGGAAGCGACGGAAGGCCTGGACCTCCAATTCGTGCATTTCCAGGTTCCCTTACCCTCAGAGGACCACCTTCGAGGCCCTGCAAGGGCGGTCGATCGACCACCCCTTGGTCTATAGGTCTAACTCTAGGCCCATGAGCTCCCCTTTTCGGAAACTCGACAACAAATGGAACCGGAATTCTGTCAAGTCTTATTTTCTGGCTCAGTGCTTCCCTCTGGCGTCCTACCTGCACGCCCTGAATGTCACCACCGTAGACCTGATGATTCTCGACATACAAGGGCACGAGTGGGAGGTCATTCAGACGTTGCCCTTTGATAGAGTCACCGTCAGAGTGATGGTTGTGGAGTACTACAATGAATCACCCGGGGGAATGATTAATGAAAGCGAGTTCAGCCCTCAGTTCGCGAGCTATATGAAGAAACTTGGTTATCATCTGGTGGAGTACGAAGTGGAAAATAACTACATAATGGTGCTGGAAAGAGATTCCGTTTTGATGGAGAAAATTCGGTCGAGGTCTCTGCAGTCCACTCGAATTGATCCCGTGGTGACCAGAAATACGTGAGAATAAAGCCTGAATGCGTTAATGAAACAGGTAATGTTTAAGCAAGCTAGTTCTTCGGTTAACATGAAAAATATTCTTAGTTTAAAAGTGAACAAAAGACAAACATAACTTTGCTTATGGCCTCAAGGGGAAAAAACCAAGGAAAGATTAAAGTAGCCTGATAGGAAGGTGATTCCTTGATACTGTTTATTTTTATGAAATGAAAAATTGCTTATTTTTTGCTTTAAAAACCTAGAAGTGTAAGATTGTATGTATATATATACAGTATATATATGTATATATATACAGTATATATGTATATATACTTATATAATCTTCACGTCAACGCTGCAGAACTTAAGAATATATACATGCCAGAAATATGTTACAGGTGCCTTGATAAGCTTAAAGCTTTATATTTCTATGGGACAAGGGGTGTTGTTCTAAATGCCTGCGCTTATAAAAGAACCATTGATGCAACTTGTGACATTGAAGTTCCATGCATTAAGGTTATTACAACTGTATTCGGATCTGGCGAAAAGTGGCCAGTGGTTTCTGTATATATATATATTTCCGCCTGAGAAACATTAGATTTTTATATCCTTCTCGTGGTGAAGTTGGTAACGCAAGTGGTCTCGCCCTGATATTTCGGATGCATTTTCCCGAGGGGTAACCGAGTACTGGGACCTTTCCCTGATAAAAGCAGGATGCTGCATCTTAAAAACTAACCATAGAATTTTCTTGAAAATAATCTCATTTTGTTTCCCACACCCAAATTACCATAGAGATAATCTAACCTAAGCTAACCTAACCCAACCTAACCTAACCTAGGGGTATGGCAAAAGAACCGGGGCTGGTGCAGTACTAGCATACATCTCAGGAATATACTACTGGGACCTTACCCTGAGAAAAGTGGGATGCCACATCTTAAAAACTAACCATAGAAGTTTCTTGAAAGTAATCTCATTATGTTTCCCACCCCCAAATTACTCTTGAGGTAATTTAACCTAACCTATCCCAACCTAACCCAACTTAACTTAACCTAACCTACCTAACCTAACTTAACCCAACCTAATCTAACCTAACCTAACTTACCTAGCCTACCTAACCTAACCTACCCAACCTAACCCTAACCCAACCTAACCCTAACCCAACCTAACCTAACCTACCCAACCTAACCCTAACCTAACCTAACCTGGCAAGAGAGCTGGGGTTGGTGCAATAGTAGCATACATCTCAGGAATTTGCATTCTGAGAGGGCAAAGTGGTTTTTACAATTACATACAAATATACATACATGTATATATACATGTGTACATATATATGTATATATGCATGTATGTATATAATTACTATTCAGAAAGGGGTTTAATTCAAACTCAGGCTAAAAATAGAGACATTATATTCATGTTCATCTTACACTTTTACAAAATGGCCTTAATCTATAAGGAAAGAAAATACAAATAAAATATTGTAAATAACTCGTTCTATCAAAGCAGATTTTGACGAATTTCTTTAGATTAGCTAATACATAATTATACTAATAATTTTAGGTAATCCTACTGGCAAATAATCGAATCATTATTGTAATGTTTTTAACCAGGTTAATCACATTCTTAAAAAGTAAATCACAGTTGATATTAGGAAACTTGTTGAATACGTTTTATATATATATATATATATATATATATATATTATATATATATATATATATATATATATATTATATATATATATAAATATATATATATATATATATATATATATATATATATATATATATATATATATATATACATATACACATACATATATATAATCCATATAATTAAAGAACGGGCAAATAATCCTATAACCTATTCTTGAAAATTAAAGGCATTTACAGCAGTTTCAGTATATCGATACGATAAAAGATAATTAAAAACTCCATAATTATAAAAATGAAAGTTTAGTATATTTAAAAATACTCCTTAATCATAAAAATGGAAAGTTACTTTTAAATATTGTTAGTTTTTTTTTACACGTTTGAAAACAAAAGCCATATTTATTTACAATCTTATACCGAGCATCTTATTTACATGACAGTGAATCTTTAACTAGTCTAGATATTGTAGCCTATATATTTACACTCTTTAGATCACTATACAGGTTCTTGTTAGGATTTAATCTATGACAAGTATTAGACGATGAATTTTGAAAATCTGATAAAATTTCTTGTGGGTAGTGAAACTATTTTAATTCGAAATAAATTGAAACGAAAATTGTCTGGAATTCGTCATTGTTTGTGAATTGAATTTTTGAATGAGGCCAGTTGCTATCACAGTCAAACCTTGTTTATATAATTCATTCTTATATTATTCTCTTTGAAATGGACGCATTAACAATCCTTGTGTATAAAATTCATATTAAAATTAATATTTACATTATTAGAAGAACAAAACTGCCACAGAACATGAAAGAATAAAAACCCCCAAAATATATTTTAAGATTTGTCAGACTTCCTAAACCTGTGGTTCTCAACTGGTGGTCCGAGGACCAATACAGGTCCATGGTGACATTTTGGGTGGCCCACGGGACGTTCAAAATTATGTGGTAATAAGCTGGAGATTGGAACATGTATTTTTAAATTTACCAAACAATATAATCCAGATATATAGATGACAATTCACTTTGTTGTACCATTCTTATTAAATAAAATAATGACAACCTACAGGTTACAACTGTTGCTTAAATATATTTCAATCCAGAACGTTTATTATAATCTAGCTTTACTAATCGTTAATCAAAATAGAATTGGTCCACAGAATTTTATTGGGATGGTTTTCCATGACCCAAAACGAGTTGAGAACCACTGTCCTAGTCAGAGATTGGTCATTCCAGTCGCGTTATTCATTACAAATGGTAGCAGGGTATTTATAAGAAAAGGCATAACTTCACAACGAAAGGCTATAAAGTCTTCCTGATCCACCTAATCTTCTGGTCGAAGGCTGCATCCACGTCTTAGGAACTGGCCACGCTCCCTAATCCATTTGTTGCTGACTGTCGAGGGAAAAGAGATTTATTATTATTATTATTATTATTATTATTATTATTATTATTATTATTATTATTATTATTATTATTATTATTTTGAAGATGAACCCCTACCCATATGGGACAAGCCTACAGGGTCCATTGACTTGAAATGCAAGCTATTATTATTATTATTATTATTATTATTATTATTATTATTATTATTATTATTATTATTATTATTCAGAAGGTAAACCCATGTTCTTATGAAACAAGGCTACAGGGCCATTGATCTGAAATTCTGTTATTATTATTATTATTATTATTATTATTATTATTAAGCTGTTATTATTATTATTATTCAGAAGGTAAACCCATGTTTATTATTATTATTATTATTATTATTATTATTATTATTATTATTATTATTATTATTATTATTATTATTATTATTATTCAGAAGGTAAACCCATGTTCTTATGAAACAAGGCTGCAGGGCCATTGATCTGAAATTCAAGCTGTTATTATTATTATTATTATTATTATTATTATTATTATTATTATTATTATTATTATTATTATTATTATTATTATTATTATTATTATTCAGAAGGTAAACCCATATTCATCTGAAACAAGCCTACAGGGTCCATTGATTTGAAATTCAAGCTATTATTATTATTATTATTATTATTATTATTATTATTATTATTATTATTATTATTATTATTATTATTATTATTATTATTCAGAAGATAAACCCCTATTCATCTAGAAACAAGCCAACTGGGAGCGCTGGCTTGAAACTCAGGCTTCTGAAGAATACCAATGGTCGTCATTTGAAAGAACTAACATGAGATAATAGGATGCACAACATGGCATACAAGTAAAAGTGGGCCAACATATTCTTTATATCCTGGACCTGCTTTCCAACCTCCCCAGCTGCCATCTACCTACTGCCCTGACCTACGAATGCCCAAAAGGGCCCCAGTGCTTGGCAGCCTAAATTCCATAAAGGACCAAATGGAATCCGTCAAAAGACGAAGACAGAGGACCTCTCACCCCACTTCGATCCGTGCACGACTGGGCATGCGCCGTGGAGCGTGGAGACGTCCCCTTCGCCGGATCTCTTCAGGTTGTGCCAGAAGGCAGCGGAGCCTTTCGAGGGCCACACGGCGGTGCCGAGGCGGGGGAAGGCTGTGGCACCGCCCCTCGTGACGTCACTTAGCTGCGGGAGGAAGAAATTTGGTGAACTGAGGTTATGTATAGGATGGAAGCCAAATGAAGTTGGTTTTTTATTGATATTTTCTTTATTTATTTATTGATTTATTTACTTATTTACTTCATGGAAGGCAAAATGAAGTTGATTTTTTATTATTTTCTTATTATTTATTTATTGATTTATTTACTTATTTACTTATTTATATATTTGTTTGATTTATTTTTTGCTTGCCCCAAGCATTCCCTTCCCCTTTGTCAAGTGGTTATGGAAGCTTACTTGTAAACACCGTTTGATATATATATATATATATATATATATATATATATATATATATATATATATATATATATATATAATATATATATATATATTATATATATATATATATATATATATATATATATATATATATAAATATATATACATATATACATACATAAATATATATATATATATATATATATATATATATAAATATATATATATATATATATATATATATATATATATATATATATATATATATATATATATACATATACATATACATACATACATGCTTTATCAACATCCATGAATATGGACGTCAGATACAGTACAGTCACTGACTAATATAATACTCACATAAAACATGAATGTGGCAATGCGATCTCCCATGACCAGCTCCCTGGGGTGGATGTTGAATCGGAGCTGTGGAGAAAAATGCGATTTTTAAACATTTTTAATCAACTTTGAAGCCTCAAATTAAGTTCTGAATTGTTTTCTCTGTTTGAGTTGTCTGTAAAAGAAAACTATTGTGCCGGGTTTGTTTGTCCGACCGCACTTTATTCTGACCGAACTTATTCTGTCTGCACTTTTTCTGTCCGCCCTCAGGTCTTAAAAACTACCGAGGCTAGAGGGCTGCAAATTGGCATGTTGATCATCCACCCTCCAGTCATCAAACATACCAAATTGCAGCCCTCTAGCCCCAATCGTTTTTTTATTTTGAGGTTAAAGCTAGCCATAATCGTGCTTCGTAAATAAAATAAAAACTACTGAGACTAGAGGGCTGGAATTTAGTATGTTTGATGATTGAAAGGTGGATGATCAACATCCCAATTTGTAGCCCTCTAGCCCCAGTAATTTTTAAGATCTGAGGGCGGACAGAAAAAAAGTGCAGGCAGAATAAAGTGCGGACGGACAGACAAAGCAGGCACAATAGTTTTCCTTTACAGAAAACTAAAAAAAAAAAAATCTTATAACCTCTCCATGCCTACCTCGTCTTCCGTCTTGTCCACGAGCAAGTAATCGTGGTGAGGATTGTAATGGCCTCCTATTCCGTAGTTTGAAACCTGCATCATCTCCGCGTCCTCCGCGGCCACATTTGTGGAAAGCCCCGTGATCATTTCCACCCTCTTGTTGACCCTCTGGATGATCAGGTCGAAGGAATCGTCCAGCCATCCTACCTGTGAAGGCAGGAAGGATTTCTGTAGGATTAATGAGGTCACAAGCTTGGGTTAGCTAAGGGTCACGTAGGTAGGCCTATACTTAGTGCTAGATAATTCTGATCAATTCGAACCTGTTATTTTTCCTCTAACTGGAATTTAGACATGGAAAATCCTACCTGCGAAGTCAGGAGGATTGCTGTAGGATTTACGAGTGCGAGGTTGCTTGGGCTAGCTAAAGGTTACGTAGATATATTTAGTGTTTAAATGGAGGTTAGATCATTCTGATAAATTCGAACGTGTTATTTTTCCTAACTAGAATTTAGACATGAAAAATCCTACCTGCTGAGTCAGGAGGATTGCTGTAGGATGAATGAGGTCACAAGCTTGGGTTAGCTAGGGATTACTTAGATATATGCCTTTGTTTAAGTAGATGTTTGGTAATTCTAATGAATTCCAATATTTTTAGTTTTTTTTGACAGGAATTTTGACTTGAGGGTTTGGTAAATTTCTGATAGAGTTGCCGTTTTATACCTTTGAATTTATTCACAACAATTAAATAGCAGTACAGATGAAAGTTCCTTTCATCCAGTGGACCATAACTTAAACTGTGGTGTTATAAAAACAATGAAATACAGCTTTTTTGACCAATTGACATAAACTTGGTTTCCTCTTTACGATAAATAAAAGAAAACGGTAGTCTTTTTCATGGGACACTATTCCATTCGAATTTTCCTTACCTTCGATGTACGAGTGCTGCTTACTGTGTTTCCCTTGCCCTGGTGCCCCTGTACCATTGCCCGGGCAAGCTGAAAGGAAAGCAGATTAATAGATTTATCAACTGTAAGACTTTAAATCTATGATGAAGTTGCATTCTTTATTTCTTCGTGTAAATTAAGCTTAGAAAAACTGGTAGAATTAGATCTTGGCTTGAAAGTAACTGTTACTGTTTTTGTTGTAGATTAAGGTGGCTTTATACCAAATGAACTCTTGCTCTTAGGCCATCCCGTAATTCATAGTAGTCGTTATCATGACAATAACAATATTCATGGAAGAAATAAAGGGAAAACTGAATCTTGGGGTGTGTTTCTCGAACACAAAGTCAGCTAATCCAAAATGTCCTGTTATAGACCAACTCACGAATATCAAATTCGAATCTTGAGTCATGGCCTAAGCCTTTATTTTTTTCACACCTTGGAGACATTTCCAAAATTCTTTGCAGTAAACGATTATTATTGTCATTAACGTCGTTCCGTGAGTAATTAAGTTAACAAATGAAGTTATTTTGCAAGTAATTAAGGAAACCGTGTTTCATAATTTCCATTGAATTTGAAATTTTTTTATGTTAGTCTAGGCCTATACATTCCCCGATGTTTCACACCTTGGAGAAATTCTCATAAGATTCTTTGCAGTTAACTATGCTGCCCTAAAATGGAAAACTGCAGTACCTGCAAAATTTTATTACACAAGTTACTGCAGTTTCAGAATGATCTTCAGTGCTTTATTTAGGGTGTCCCATTTTCAGTAGCCTATCTGCAAAATCAGTAGTGAGGCAAGGGAAAACTGCAGTATCTACCATTTTTCTCAGTGCCGTATTTTTGCAGATACTGCAGTCTTCCATTTTAGGGCAGTATGATGAATAATTAAGATAGCAATTGAAGATATTTAGCGATTAATTATGGAAACTTTTTTTACAGGAATTTGACGAAGAAGAAGAAGAAGAATGACTTTTTAAACTTTGCATTGTTTCTCTCAACAGGCACACTCACTCACCATAGGCTTGGCAATGCCCTTGATGTGGTTGATCTCGAAGTCGCTGATCACATCGTGGAAAGTGACTAGTTCGGGCTGCAAGTAATGTCTCTCCACCTTGATGGGCATCAGGAAGAAGTAAGGGTGGCCGCGGTGGTCGTAGAAACAGGTCAGAGAGGCCAGGTACCTGTTGCTCTGTCAAGAGGTAAGGAGACGAGTCTTTGGAATCAAACTTTAAAGGAACTGTAGACTGAGATTTCCTATACTAGGTAGCCATGTGGATTATTATAACTCAATCTGATGTGCTATGTAGGAGTAGATGTATAAAAATTATTTTTTTGTTTTTGTCGTGATAAAACGGTCCTATAAGATATCCTGCCTGATTTGAAATATATATATATATATATATATATATATATATATATATATATATATATATATATATATATATATATATATATATATAGACGAGCATTTACAGAGTTTTATAACCAGGGATAGAATATTTTGGCTAATTAAGATAAAAGCATCAAAACGACCAGACTTTAGTAATCTTGGCAATGGATCAACCTCTTGCATTCCTTTTACTGTACCTCCGTTCATATTCTCTTTCTTCCATCTGACTCTCCACCCCCACCTCTAACAATTGTTTCATAGTGTCAATTTCCCTTTCAGCGTTGAATGACCTCATAGGTCCCAGCGCTTGGCCTTAGGCCTAAAGATTATATTCTGTTCTGTGTTCCATACAAATCCAGACAAAAGAGTTAGTTTATAGGTATGGTTGTTATGAAGATATATAAGCGTCATTGAAACCTAAACAACAAATGTTAGAAACATACTGTAAGCTGCAAGCAGTCAAAGCTCATTTGTGCTTTCGCGTCCACTTCCGGGCCACGGATAAATTTGGGAGGGGATGGGGTGGGGTTGGAGAGGAGGGCCCTGGTGTACGGTTGGGATTTGAACGTAAGTTAACGTCTTGCTCTATGAAAAAAAAAATTATTACTGTATCATGCAACGTGCCTGGAAGTTTATTGCTTGCTGCAAGAAGTCACAGAGAGAGAGAGAGAGAGAGAGAGAGAGAGAGAGAGAGAGAGAGAGAGAGAGAGATGTTTAACAAACGAAAATCAATAAATAAAACCGCTGAGTAAGACGGGCCAAAGCAATCGCCATCGGAAAGGCGATTTTTCAAGACTCGGCTTACCAGCAACTTTTCACCCCGACACAGGGCCTGGAAATTCTGGGCGTCCTCCTGCGGGGTCAGGTCGTTGCCCAACCTGTACTTGACGACCTTGGTCTCGTTCTCCTTCTGCAGGGACATCGGTACGGAGTGACCCAACTCAGGTCGGGTCAGTGTGCTCTCGTCGTACTGGAATGACAGATGAGGTCAGGTTAAAATGACTCTGAGGAAGTGACTTGCATTTTGACATTTAGGTTTGTTCTTTAGAATTCGGACATTTAAGGTAATTCTTTAGAATTCTGGCATTTATGGTGATTCTTTAGGATTCCGACATTTATGGTAATTCTTTAGAATTCTGACAGTTATGGTGATTCTTTAGAATTTCGACATTTATGGCAATTCTTTAGAATTCTGACATTTATGGTGATTCTTTAGAATTCTGACAGTTATGGTGATTCTTTAGGATTCCGACATTTATGGCAATTCTTTAGAATTCTGACATTTACGGTGATTCTTTAGAATTCTGGCATTTATGGTGATTCTTTAGGATTCCGACATTTATGGTAATTCTTTAGAATTCTGACATTTAAGGCGATTCTTTAGAATTCTGACGTTTAAGGTGATTCTTTAGAATTCTGACATTTAAGGTAATTCTTTAGAATTCTGGCATTTATGGTGATTCTTTAGAATTCTGACATTTAAGGTAATTCCTTAGAGCTCTGACACTTCAGGGAATTCTTTAGATTTCTGACATTTGAGGTAATTTCTTAGAGCTTTGACATTTAAGGTAATTCCATAGAACTTTGACATTTAAGGTAATTCCTCAGAACCCTGACACGAAGGTAATTCTTTAGATTTCTGACATTTAAGGTAATTCCTCAGAGCCCTGACACTTAAGGTAATTCTTTAGATCTCTGACATTTAAGGTAATTCCTTAGAGCTCTGACATTTAAGCTTATCCTTGAGAATCTGTGCAAAACAAAACCGAAAAAGGTTTGCTCTTCTTACCGCCTTGATGGCCGTGTTCAGGAACATGTTGACCTGGTCCTGGGTCACGGTGGCGTTGCCCTCGAGCCCCGCCAGGGTATAAGCCTCCTCGAACCACTGGATGGCACGCGGGTACATGCCCATGTTGAACGAGTGCTTGCCCATGTAGAGGCAGTCCTGGGCTGTCAGTTCTGTGGGTTGGATCGAGGATTAGGTGAATTGTTTTTTCTTTTCTCTGGTTTTGTTTTAGTTAAAACACTGTTGGTTGATCACATAATAATAATAATAATAATAATAATAATAATAATAATAATAATAATAATAATAATAATAATAATAATAATAATAATAATAATAATAATGATAATAAAGAATTTTACCATCTACACAGAAAAATAACAAAGAATTACTCACGTATCTTTCACAGAAACGAGAGAGAGAGAGAGAGAGAGAGAGAGAGAGAGAGAGAGAGAGAGAGAGAGAGAGAGAGAGAGAGATTAGCTAACTGGTTTATTCAACTGGCGTCACAACATCAAAGGTCATTGACAGAGAGAGAGAGAGAGAGAGAGAGAGAGAGAGAGAGAGTTAGTTTAGCTAGCTGGTTTATTCAGCTGGCGTCACAGCATCAAAGGTCATTGAGAGAGAGAGAGAGAGAGAGAGAGAGAACGACATAACAATGTTCATTGCCACATGGAGTACTTATAAATGATCTGTCTTTTTTTTTCTCTCACAATCCCTACGTTCTCCATTCTCTCTCTCTCTCTCTCTCTCTCTCTCTCTCTCTCTCTCTCTCATCAAACCTAAAACAACGAAGCCCTTACCTGCGTAACTCTGTACTCCCCAAACATTACCCCGAACGAGCTGCGTCATGTTCAAATTATAGACGTCGTGGAGCCTCACGAGAGCCTGGGCGGCTCCATGGAGGTCTTCCTCGGCAGGAAGTCTCACACTCAGTCCTCCACGCCCTCCGACACCACCACTCATGGCCTCAACGACGTCTGCGAAGAGAATTTAGTCTTAAAAGCGATGGCAACAAGACCGTAACTTAGGAAAACTGTAGTGATATTATATGTAATATTTTAGGACAGGTATTCAGTTGTTCAGTATTACTTTATAGTCAGAATCCTGATATAACTGAAGATAAACATTTAGATTTATATTAGTAGATTAAGACACAACCAGAATGTCAAATGATAGCTGAAGGTGATGATTCTAGTGCCAGGTAGCAGTATAAACTAGTATTCAGGTGACCAAAAAATCGGTTTTAGATTAAACTTGGCATGCCAAATAATAGTTTCAACTAAGCAACAAGTTTCAGCTTAAAAAGTTGAGATAATAAGTAATATATTAGGGTAAACAATAGTTTAAACCTGATGTTCCTGCTCTGAATAATAGTTTGAACTTTGAAGCTCCAGTTAAACCCAACCATAATTCTTGAGGATTTTACTTTACCGTTCATTACTTCGAATTCTTCCCACCTGGCTGTCCAATTTCTTTAATATTTCCCTTCCCATTGGAGAACAAATCTTTCTGGTAACCCTGCGAGAGTCTAGAGTCTAGACAAAGGACTCAATGAATCAAGATCGTTCAAAGACAAACGTTCATCAACACTGAGCAATCCACCCCACTCACAAACCCTTTCCCCTCCTGCTAAAAATTTACTGTCCTATCTGTCCCATAATTCAGTCACTCTTTGATAGACACGAGGGCCACCTTTGGTCAAAATCTTGTATAAATCCGCTTACGACATTTTGTGTGATTTTGCTGACAAACCAAGTGTAATCTCTCTATCCAAAATCTAATCTCTCGTTGCTAGTCATTGGGAAACCTTTGGTCAAATCATTGTACAACTCTAACCTATAGTTGTCAGTCATGAGGGCCACCTTTGGTCAAAATCATGTCATACGCTTATCTCTTGTTGCCAGTCATAAAGACCATCATTGGTCAAATTATTGTCAAACGTTTATCTCTTGTTGCTAGTCATGAGGACCATCTTTGGTCAAAATCTTGTAAAACTCTTGTCTCTTGTTGCCAGTCATAAGGAACACCTTTGGTCAAATTGTTGTCAAACTTATCTCCTTTTGCCAGTCATAAGGAAGACTTTTGGACAAATTGTTGTAAAACTCTCATCTCTTTTTGCCAGTCATGAGGACCACTTTTGGTCATAATCTTGTAAAACTCTTACATCTTTTTGCCAGTCGTAACGACCACCTTTGGTCATAATCTTGTAAAACTCTTATCTCTTTTTGCTAGTCATGAGGACCACCTTTGGTCAAAATCCTGTAAAACTCTTACCTCTTGTTGCTAGTCATGGAGGCCACCTTTTGGTAAAATTATCTTGTAATAATCCACACAAAATTTTTACGTAATAACACAACCAAATCCTCAGCCTTCTTTTTGGAGTCAACTCACTTATCCAATAATCCTTCTTCGCCTGGTCCTCGATGTGACGCCAGTCCACTGTAAGTCTCTTCATGAGATGGAAGGCGTGGACTGGGTTTCCTGCCAGTCTTTCCATGATGCCTTCGTCAGTAGCGACGCCTTCGGCAGACACTTGCTCGTATTCCTGGAGGTACCTGTGAAATGGATAGATATTACTCTAGGGTTGTGAAGCTTGAATTATACATTATTAGAAACTGTGGATTTGTTTTTATTTCTAGAAATATCTGCAAAAGGAAACAAATATTATCTTTGTGTTTGAAATTATTAAATGGATATTTTTGTAAGAAATTAGGTTTGGTCATATATATATATGTATATATATACATATACATATATATATATATATATATATTATATATATACATATATATATACACACACTAGCTGACCAACCCAGCGCTGCCCGAGAAAACTCTGAAGAACTCAGAAAAATTTTCCTGCACCTCCTTGTACTGACCGTCCCTTTTATCCAGGAATTACTGTGCTAACTGTCCCTCTTATACAAATATTACAGTGCTGACTGTCCCTTTTATACAAGATATTACAGTGCTGACCATCCTTTTATCCAGGTATTACAGTGCTGACCATCCCATTCATCCAGATATTACTGTGGTGACTGTCCCTTTTATCCAGAAATTACTATACTAACTGTCCCTTTTATCCAAGTATTACTTTGCTGACTGTCCCATTTATCCAGGCATTAGTTTACTGACTGTCCTTTTTATCCAGGTATTACTGTGTTGACTGTCCCATTTATCTAGTTATTACTGTGGCGGCTGTCCCATTTATCCAGGTATGACTGTGCTGACTATCTCTTTTATTCAGGTGGTATTACTGTGGTGGGTGTCCCATTTGTCCAGGTATTGCTGGGCTGACTGTCCCTTGTATCCAGGTGGTATTAGTGTAGTGACTGTCCCTACTGCCTATCCCTTTTATCCAGGTATTACTGTGCTGACTGTCCCTTTTATCTAGGTATTACTGTGCTGATTGTCCCTTATATCCAGATGGTATTACTGTGCTGACTGTCCCTTTTATCCAAGTATTACTGTGGTGACTGTGGGATGGGGGAAGGGAAGGGAAGGGGAAGGGGGTACGGGTTTGAAACCTTCCTTACTATCTAAGTTGGGTCAAATGATGGCAATGTGCCAAATTTTATCTAGATCGGTCAAGCGGTTCTGATTTCTATAGCGCACAAACATACAAACATTCACTTTTTATATATATATATATATATATATATATATATATATATATATATATATATATATATATATATATATATATATATATATATATATATATATATATATATAAAATCGTTCGTTGCCCATTTTCTTGGATAATAATGCCTCCTTTTCGAAAAACCTGTGTTATAGAGATCTCTCTCTCTCTCTCTCTCTCTCTCTCTCTCTCTCTCTCTCTCTCTCTGCTGAGTTATTTCCTTAAGACCATGGTAAAAACATAAAAAATGCTCTGTATATTGCTGTTTCTAAAAATCTCTCTCTCTCTCTCTCTCTCTCTCTCTCTCTCTCTCTCTCTCTCTCTCTCTCTCTCTCTCTCTCCTACACTTCCTCTGTCTCTCTACACGACAAAAACCCAAATAAATCTCAAGAAGAACAGGGGAAACAGCTGCTAAACGCAAAAATATAGGAAGCCGCGCAAGTGCACGAAGGAAAAAAATAAAAATAAAAAGCGATAGATTGCATCTTGATCCCGTGACCTTGGCTGAGTCATCTTTCTTGCACCTGACACAGAATACCTTTGCGGGGTCCACTGGAAGCCGTGAATGGTCATAAAATATCCCAGTAGATGGCCCTGCAGTTACTAGGGGTCTCGTATTGCTTGGAGGGCAGAGTGTGACTTTGGTCTTTGTACCGTTTTTATAAGCGGAGTTGCCATTTCATGTTTTTTTTCAGTTTTTGTAAAGTAGAGTTCATATTCTATTTAATATTAGAAAATTAATGACGACTGGGGTTTTTTTGTGTGCAGAGTTGCCATTTCATGTTTTTTTTTTAAAGCAGACTCGTTAGTCTATCTAGTATGAGAAAAATAATATAAAAGACTAGGGCTTTTTTTTAATGTGCAGGGTTGCCACTTCATGTTTTTTTTATAGATTTTGTAAGGCAGATAACGTTGTCTATTTAATATAAGAAAAATAATGACGATTAGGGTTTTTTATGTGCAGAGTTGCCATTTCATGTTTTTTTTCAGTTTCTGTAAGGCGAATAAGGTTATGAGAGAACTAATATATAATGATAAGGTCTTTTTTTTATGTGCAGAGTTGCCACTTCATGTTTTTTTTATAGTTTTTGTAAGGCAGAAAGCGTAATCTATCCAGTTATGACAAAATAACAAGATTCTCCATGTTGTAAGAACATAATACTAATATAATTTCCAATGCTCAAGAAAATAGGAAAATTCTGAAATTTATTTCTGGATGGATTTAAGAAGAAAGTTGATTTTGATTTAATGTAAAAAAAACCAATCCGCCAATTTTTTTTTTTTTGCATGATAGGAAAGTGATACATATTTTTGCTTTAGTTTACGAAAGACAGTTATAATAATTTCCTCTTCAATTTGTAAAATAAAACTCCACTGATTCCCTGCCTACAGTGGACCAGTGGTAAGAGTGGCTGGCCCAGGCTAGCCCAGAAGTTTTAGATGGCTAGACATGCAGAATTTGTATATGCAAGTTGTATATTTACATTTGTAGGCTATCGTTATTATATGCAGATATTTATATTATATATATATATATATATATATATATATATATAAATATATATATATATATATTATATATAAATGTATATATATATATATATATATATATATATATATATATATATGTTATTATATATATACAATATGGCGCGGTGGTAACGTCCACTGAGTCGTTGAATGGGTCCATGTCAAGGGTTCGCGTCCCAGTGGTACATGTTCATTTATCACTTATATAAATGATAATTCTCCATCGGAGATATAGGTATATTTGATATTAAACGACATTTGTCATGATTGTATATATGATATATATAGTATGTATACAATATTATTATTATTATTATTATTATTATTATTATTATATTATTTATTATTATTGATCCTTAGCTTTTTCTTTCTGTTTTGCCAAGCTAATCCTCATGATTACATTTGAATATCTACGTAATCGACTTCACACCCAATCTGCTGGACTTCCAAGCCTCATGTAACCCATTACCTCTCTCACAGAGGTCTAAAGTCATCAGCAACTTTTAGACTTCGAGATGAAGGTCTCATATACCAATCATTACTCCCAGGCGGTCACCCGTCCAGGAGTTGATCCTCTTGAATTGAAAAACCGGAAATAACAGAGTGAAGAAAGTTAGAATGGGAGAAGGAGAGACGAGAGAGGAGGGAGAGGAACTTTGAGAATTGGATTCTTCTCTCTCTCTCTCTCTCTCTCTCTCTCTCTCTCTCTCTCTCTCTCTCTCTCTCTCTCTCGTCGTACAAAAGACAGACGTGTCTTTTGAAGCCATTCCACGAAGTACCGTCATTAAGCTCTTAATGGATATTGCCTAAAAAAGAAATAAAAATTGAGAGGTCCGCTAAGACTCGGAACGATGTCGTACACGAAGAGTGTGTATATATGTATGTACGTATATGTATATATATATATATATATATATATATATATATATATATATATATATATATATATATATATATATGTATGTATGTATGTATATGTATGTAATGTTTGCGTGACTAACTTGCATCGAGTTAAATCTGAAGAAGTTCCTTTAGGTTCGACAGAAAGAAAATTCATTGAAGTCTTTAAGACAATGCAACGTGCAGTATTCATATCTTTTATTCATAGCTAATACTCTGTACTACGTAAAAATATAAGAATGGTATCTTATTCACCACTTTTAATGCAGAAAACAGTCGAGGAAAAAGAAAAATAAGAAAATGACTTAATACTGCACCGATGTTTCCCAGACGTCAGTTTAATGGAAATCCAGTGTCTGTATCTGATAATGACACATTTCCCTCCGGAATTCCTCGTTACCTTTTCCAGTAAATCAAGTAATTACTTCATCTTTTCTCTTTCACGTATCCCACGTCTCGACCTTGCTGACTCGTCTTGCCTTCGGGGAAAAATGGCTCCAGGAACAGGTTTGAAGCTGATATTGTCCCGTGGAGCCAAACGTGGTTTTTTTTTAGTTTTCTTTAAAAGAAAACTGTTGTGCCTGCTTTGTCCGTCCGCCCTCAGATCTTAAAAAAACTACTGAGGCTAGAGGGTTGTTAATTGGTATGTTGGTCATCCACCCTTCAATCATCAAACATACAAAATTGCAGCCCTCCAGCCTCAGTAGTTT